>NC_031975.2:26701394-26953894 GCF_001858045.2 Oreochromis niloticus
TGCCTCCCAAGCATGCCCAACTGGGAGGAGACCCTGGGGTAGACCCAGTACCCGCTACTGAGATGCCCTGAGAATGCCTCAGGATCCCCCAGGATGAAATGTTAGGTGTGGCTGGGAATGTCTGGAATATCATGGATGTGTGGACTGACCTTGAATGTTCTTCATTGTGTGTGTTTTTTTGTTGTTGTTTTTTTTTTCCAGAGTCGTATTCGCAGAACAACACTACGTTTATAGTTGCAGGAGTTTGTGGTGCTTTATTGGTGCTTGTGCTCATTGCTGTGGCGGCCTGCATTGTCATGAGGGTGCTTCACAACCGCCATGATTACGAAGGGTAAGTGAGCCATTCAACTTTCCGCTGTTCCTGATTACCGATGACCTCAACTACAGTGAAGCTGCAAAATTTTCAAAACTTCAAAACTATATTCAGAACGTAAAAGTAGCTTCACTCTCAGCTCCATCGTTATGCAGTTATAAGCTCAACGCTCATTTAATAAATGTAACACATATGTACACGTGATAAAACAGCTATTTGGTGATCCACTCATATATATCCAGACATAGTCACAGTCAAACCCTTGTTAGTTTATTTATTTTTGTTCTTAGCAGCTTTAAGGTCCATATTTATATTATAGATATAAAAATATAAAGATGCATCATGAAGAGCAATAAAGTTTTTGAAGTTGTAATTGCTGGTAAATACTGAATACTACAATTATATGATTTACACCTTTATATCTATACTAGTAGTTTCAGTGTAAGTGTGACACTATCATTATATTTAAGTATGAAATATTGATCTTGTGTGAGCGATGCACACGTGATAATGATGTACATTTTTCAGACTCGCCAACTCTACTTACATTTTTTTCAGTATAATTAATTTCGTTCTCAATGGGACTCAGTTACGGCAATTACTTTTTTCAGTTTTCTACAGAAAGTAGTTAATAGTGAATTTTGTGTGTTATTTATTTAATTTAATGTATTTATTTAGTTTTTTAGGGAAGTGCGATACCGTTATTAACCCACATCCATGCAGGGTCTGCAGGTGTTTTCTTCATAAATACAGTTTAGACAGTATGTAAGTTTAACATTTCTAAAAGATTTGAGAATGTTTTGTCTTGTGTGCCACAGACAGTGGTTTCACCTGTAAAATCCTTTATATCTACAGCTATATGTGATGTTTTAAATCCATAAAGTAAGTGCTTCATCTGCACATCCTGTAAAAATGACCTGTAACAATAATAATAAACAGCAAGTGGTATTTTAATTGATAGCTAGCAATGAGGATATGTTAACGTTAATCTCCTGTGAATACAGAAAAATACCCCCACAGACTGACTGAATTATAATTGGGTTGTTTTCTTTGGTTATTTGTGTCTGTTGATGTTTTATGCTCACATTATGTATTCATTATACTGATGTGAAAATTATACTTGATGCTGTTAAAATGAAAGGTAAGTTAAACAGATGGTACTGGTTTCCTAAATCATTGTTTTGTTTTCAGTAATATTTCACTTCAGAGGTTGTTTTTTTCCTGTTAGACCGGTAACCCTCTGTATAGCTCTAACACTTCACAGTATCTGGTGTTTGGTGGGTACTAATTATTAACACATTTGTTTTTAAAAAAGTGTCAACTTCAGACTACCTCAGACTTTGCATGCCTGAGGTATTTTTGACCACGTCTACCTCGCATGCCATAGAAACTCTCTCTACAGCTGAGGTATAAACAAAAGAGCCACAAATCTGAGAGATGTCCCTCTTGTCCATCAGGAAGGTGTCAATGAGAGGACAGGTCTGTTATGCTGTCTTTTGAGAACCGGCCCACATTTTTAAAAGGTTCGAACACTAAATGTTGCAAAGCAGAAGCTGCACTCACTGAGAAGTCTCTCTTGTCAAAGCAGCTGCAAATTTCTTGTTGATAGTTTTGTGTTAAACCTTGAAATTTTGTGTAGCCATGCCAGTGCTAATGCTTTGTGTGGAAACAGTTCTACTTCAGGCACCAGCACTGGCTTCTGGCTGAGTAAGAAAAAAAATATCTGGCACCTTCTGCTTGGCTGCTGAGTGGGTTGAGCCTGTGAGCTGAGCTAACAGGGATCTGTGGGGTGGCTGTTTTCACTGGTGCCAGTCATTTTTTTCCCTCCATTACATATATGTATTGTATTAACACCACTAACTTCACAGCAACACCTTCCACTAACATCAAGGTTGAGCTTGTTGCCAAATAATCCACGCATTGTTGTTTAATGCATTTATATGTAATTAAGTATCCTGGTTACAGTCATTTTCTCCTTTAGGCAGATTTACTGTCTTTAGAACAATTTAATGTTTAATGTTAGGCAGGATTAATGTAGAGCCATTGACCTGCTATGATGCTGTGATGTCGCACAACAAGACTCGAAGTTATATCTACAGTAACCTATCCGATAATCCTGACCCTCATTTACATAGAATAAGGAATACTTAATTACAGAATTTACATAACATGTATCAGCTGAGAAGGTAAAACTTTAATTCTTTAATTCACTTTTTTGACTATTTTATCAATAGGAAAAGCTAAAGGCAGCCTAGTCCCCAGGCCGATGGAAACCATTTAAACATGTTACCAGGTTATTTAACTGTGTAGAACTTTTATCCATCATTGTTTGCCACTAACATACAAAACTAAACAGTGTCTTTCTCATCTGCTTCAGTGAGACTAACCCATCGTCATCGGCTTTTTTTTCCCATGAAACATGTTTATTTGACAACAGTATTTACAGATTTTTATTTTTTTTCGCAGTGTTCAGTCACCTTAACGGGCCAAAATATTGGCCTCTCATTGTTCATTTAGCATTCATGTTGTTATTTTCAGGTAAACTGCCTCTCTCACCTGTTGCCTTTACTAGAGTTGCACTGATTGGCTGCTTGACTTATAATATTTACAACAACCCTTAGACTGAGTCATTAAATTGGATCATATATGTATTGATTCAAACACAAACCGATTGGCATTTTGTTGTTTTGTCTGTTTTATATGTTATCAGTAAGATTAAAATTAAATAAATTTGTTGCGAATACAGAGACATCTTGAGGTTTGCTTGAGCTACTGATTAAAATCAAAAATATTTGGTTTACTCTTCATACTGAAGAAGGAATAATAAAACTTAGTATAAACATTTAGACTTATAGTCTTTTGTTGATGTACTAACATTAATCAGTCGTTGCTGCTCTTATGTGATTAACTTTTTGTTGTCTTGTCAAAAAAATGGTAAATTCATTGTCATTAATTAAGATGTCATTACAATAGAAGAGCATCTAATGACTGGTTTTGCCTCTTAACTATTTAAACTCCTCTTAAAGTTATTCTGTGTTGTTTGCACTAACCTTTTGTAAACGTATTATTAATGACTAATATTTATCCATAATTTAGATGAGCATATCCTCGAAATCAAGTAATTCAGATGCAGAACAGTAAGATAAACAATAGAGAATGTTAATAAACCTTTTATTGGGTTAATTTCCACTGTTGTACTTCTGCTCTACATACCAAAACAATTGAATCAGTGGCTGTATTTGTTGCCCTGCTTATTACATTACATTCAGCAATATTGCTAGTTTTAGTGTTGAATGTTGGAAAATAGTAAATGTTTGTACAGTTTTCTAGAGCCAAAGCATACACCTTCAGATTTCTAGATAACAGTTTTAATTAGTTGAATAAAAGAACCTAATCCGTTATCCCTCAAATGGAATAAATTCAGTATCAGAGAAATCACCAGTCTTCACATTCAGATTATAAACCACATATTACAAATGATAATGTAATATAAGATCTCCCACATGGTCACACTGGGGAAAACTGGTCGGAGACGTGCGATGACCCAAATTATTGCAGCTGTGTGCAGTGAACTTGCAGTCTTGTTGCATTGGAACTGGCTGCTTCTAAGGTGCTTGGCAACTTTGCTTTTATATTGAAGTATCTCTGAGTTTTATAATTAGTTGAGTTAAGCCCCCTACTGGAAAGAGATTTGCAAAGACACTAGTTGGACTCATCAGTGCAAACTTACTTTGCTTGATTGCGATGGGTTGGCAAGCAGTCTGCATTTATAAATTAGATGACAGTAATTTGAAAACTTTTGCCAATCTGCCTGAAAGCAACTGCAGTCCGTTTGAGTCGGATCACAATTGTTTGGAGACCAGTTCTCCTACAGATGAGCTGTGCAGTTGGCAACCATAATTGTCCCAACTGCTTGCAGCTGGTTCAGTACAATCGCTAAGCAACTACGAATGTTTTTGCAGTCAGTTTTTCAGTCCTTTTTTAAAAACTAGTGTGACTGAGCCACAATTATTACCTTGTTGTTGTAAAAACAATTCAAAACCGAAAAGGGAAAAAACTATCACGTAGATAAAATTAAAACAGCTAAACTGTTATATGTAAGAGTAGATGGAGATAAGGTTCATCTATAAAATTAAAGAAGCTAAATTATAATACACTATGAATTAAGTACAAAATTATAAGCTGTAACCTTTGTGCTAAAGAATCAGTCATAAAAATATTCATCAAAATATCTAAATTTGGATTTTATTTGATTGCAAATGTGCTCCCAAAATTGTTGGCCTACCAATCTGATATGGTCTAAATCCCATCGGTGCACCTCTAGTCGGCGCTCAGCTGCAGCGTTTCATGTTCTCATGTCTCATGATTTTGTTTTTGTCTTGTCCATTATTTGTGTCCGTCTCACTTTGACTGTGCACCAATGATTGCTCGACTCCGTTACACCTAAACTAGCTGTACGTCCTTGGAAAGCGTGAACTCTCAGGCTCCGCAGCCTCGAAAGAAGGTGGAGTCCAGAGTGGAGGGCTCCAGATCTACCAGTCCCTCGGGTCCGCTACAGGTATGAGTTGGGGGACGAAAGAGGGAAGGAGCAAAAAACTAGTGGCTGCCTCTGTTTTACTGGAAGGTGGTCACATTTATGTGGACAACGTATCCAAATACAACTGAAAATAACTTTTTATCCATCCGTAATATTTAGTTTTGATTTTTATATGAATTTAATTTGCTACGTAATCTTATTTTCAGTTGTTTCCATTCATGTTTTTTATTGTTTGCCAAATAAAAAATCTAAAAAAAAGGTGCAAAATATTAGGAAGAAATGAATAAGAAAAAAATGCTATTGTTAGTTTACGTTTTTTAGACATCATGAACAGTTATTAGTGTTGCATTTCTTGTTTAGCTAATAGACTGAAATTTTCTGATGTGTGTTCTCCCTTTATTGATGTTTCTCAGATTTATCAGCTGTATAATTGATCTGTTTTGGCAAACCAAACAGTCAACCCACCCTGAGAAATCTTCAGTGGGCTGTCTTAATACGACAGAGAGCAGAGCTAATCTTCAAACTTGCGAGTGAATTTTGCTTGAAACGAAACAAAACAAATTGGATTTGATTTCTAAAGTGTGAGTGAAAGGCGGCAGAATAATTCAACGAAAACTGAAAAATGTAGATTAAATGAAAAAAATGAAGGACAGTTATTTACAGACTACAGAGTCCCCCACCCAGTGGCCACAGTGAGAATTTATTTATTTATTTTTAATCTTAGGACAGCTTTTGACTCTTAATTGTTTTTACTGAAGTGTTTCCTCTGAATAATACATGAAGGCGGAACTGCTGTCCTTGTTGCAAAAAATTAAATTTTTGCTATATTTAAATGTGAAATCTCCTTTCATCAAAATCACTTATCCATGATAATAAGTAATATTAGAAAAATCAGTGTCAAGCACAACTTTTACATTTGTCTTAAGGCCAGCATGTCATCGGTTTTATCCTGATCAACCTACCAACACTCAACAATTTTAGGTTTACTGTCAAAAGAAAATTCTTATTTTCTCAGTAATAGTTATGTTTGTTGTTATTATTATTATTATTATTATTATTTTTATTTATTTATTTTTTTAAAAAGAAGACTAGACTACCCCATACAGACACGGGACTGCTGTTCAGTTTTCGAGTCTCTTAGAGCGTGGGGGGTTTTTTTGGTTTTGTTTTGGTTTCTTTCCCTTTAAATTGATGTTTTGATAACTTTTGCTCTACTTTGCAGTACTTTTTTTTTTTTTTAACTCTCACAATAACGTTTGCATTTCCTGTGACCCGTGCAGAGCCGTTTTTATGATACAGTATCGTGTATTGTGCAGCGCACGTTCCCAACTTGCGGCTGCGCGGGCACCGGTCTCCACCATTTATATTTAGAAAGAGAAACAGAGGAGCTGGTTCACCAGCTTTCTCACTGAGAGACGCTGTCACTGTAATTATGACTGCACCCACGGGATGACACAGCTGTCTCTGCGGCTGTAGTCACGGCTGTCACACTCTCACTACACTGCACTGTATTGTCTGCGTGCAGTGATGATCCTGTGGCAGTCCTGCACTTTTGTGGTGTGTTGGTCACGCTTCTCTTTAGGAAGCACCCAAGGCTCTGAATCTCAATCACGGCAAGTCTGGACGATTACCACGGCCAGCTGTAGCTTGTCCCTTAAAATCATCTTAAATGCAGTAAGATGGGATAAAATATTCAGCATCTATCCCAGAAGTTTGGAAACCATTGTATCACAGCTAAAGCCTGTCAACCGAATACAGGTATCAAAACATGAGGTGCTAAAGAGTTCCTCTTCCTGTCTTTGTGAGACGTATGTTAAATACTTGTATATTGAGTGACACTCCATATTTTGGCAGTGTAATGTTACTATTATTATTATTATCATTATTACTGAATGTAACCAGTGCCAAAGGTGTTAATAGGAAGTAATAATGATGTAAGCCAAGGAAGGAAATGTGGAAAAAACTAATGTAAGCCACTTTTCAGAGGCCCTGTAATTGCTAAGTAATTTTCCAAATATGGACTAATTATCTAAGTGTGTGTGTGTGTGTGTGTGTGTGTGTGTGTGTGTTGCCCTTACATCTCCACAGCTAAGCACTAATTAAGTCAAACTATAAGAAGCTGTTGTCTCCCAATCAGAAGCTCCATTTAAAACAAACAAACAAACAAAAAACACCTAGGTTTCTAACTTTGGGCTTTTTTTAATCACCCATGTGCATAAAATCATATAAAGGTTGCCGTTTATTATTTGCTTCTTTCTGTATGTACTTGTGTCATTGGCTGACTGTGTTTCTTTCCTGCTCTGCATCTCATTTGTCCTCCAGGGCCCGGTGATATACGCCCAGTTGGATCACTCAGGCAGCAAAAACTCCTTCCATAAGATGGAGCCCGTGGTCTATGCTGACATTCGTAAAAACTGAAGAGGAACCGGGGACCAAATAAAGAAAAAAAAGTAAACAAAAATCCAGTAAAATATGAGACCTCTCTATCAGCTGCTCTTGGGAAGGGTGGGGATATCTCAACAGGGACACAAGTGGTGCAGTCTCTCTCTCTCTCTCTCTATTTCTCTCTCTCTCTTTAAAATTTTGTCCTCTGAAAGCATGATGATATTATATGATAAAGTAATGTCTCCATGTGCTTTGTTGTAAAAACAAAAGAAAAAAAAAAAGCTATGAAAACACTCCAAGTCGATGTTCCACCACTCCGTTACATCAAAACTATTCTCCAAAAAAAAAACAGGGGCACACATAAAAACGAGAAAGCTTTCGGTTATCATTCCAAATATTATTTGTTTGTTTTTGTTTTTGTTCTTGTAGCTTTGTGCCCCCCGTGCCACATTAAAGGTTTAGCAGGCTGTTGCACCAACTCAACAGTCCTACTTAGGATGCTCACACCTGAACCGAGTGAGCCCCGTTTAATAAAACGAAGCAAAACAAAAAACCATTGGTGCGTTAAACTGTTTCTTCCAGAGAGAAGACGACGTTATAAAGCAGATATTTGAACGATACTCTCACTGTTTGTCTTACATCGCCTTCTCATTCATTGATCACTTCTGCCGAAACTTTGGTGCTTTTTATTGGCCGGTGAGACTGGTCAGAAACTGTACAAACAGCAACATCAGTAAAGATCAAAGAAATCCTACCAACGTCAAAACCTCAAGTTACATCTTTTTGTTAGAAACGGCGGACTGTAGTCGTCACAAAGCACCTGTGCTCTCGTCTTAACCAAACTGTGCCGCATTTAGGTCAATGTAAAGAGATGTAGTGTGGTCCAAATGTGTGCTCACAGTGTTAAAAGTCCCATTAATGAGCTGGGCAGACGCTCCACCGTTTTGTCCTCCTTTGTTTACGGGCTTCTGATCTGACTGTGGGCATCTCTGTCATCCTGAAAACCCGATTGGTTCATCAACAGGTCAGAGTTCAGACTGCGCAAGTTTTTCCTGTTCTGATGGGTCACTGTGTCACATTACATGATTATAGAGTCATAAAATCTTTCTACACCTGAGACGATGATGGCACTGAGAAGGAGGTGCTAGTAATTTCCAGGAAAAAAAAAAAAAAATGTAAACACGTGGAGTCAACTGAAGTGGTGTGTATGACACACTATGACTCACTCCATCAGATAAAATTTGTAACTTCTGTTCACAGAGAACAGCTTGTGCAGTGCTTTTGGGCAAATTTCATACTTTTTTTTAACTCCCATCTAAACGAGGAAAGAACCCCTGCATTCATTTCAGTGATCACTGGAATATAAAATTTTTTTTATAGAATTAAAGCACAAAAAAAGAAAAATTGCTTCTTTACAAAATGTGAAACTTCAAGCTGCTCAGTCCTGAGAGCTGACACAATGACCATCCTACGAGAACAATAAAGAAAGTACATGTTCAAAAGGGAAAAAGGTACATTTACCAATATTGTTTCTATGATAAAGAGTAAATATGTCTGTAGTTTTTGTCGGTTATGCCACACTGCATGAGATAAAATGACCAAAGTTTGTGCACTGTGTCATCTCCGATTAGAAAGTAATCAGGGGAAATATGTGTTGTCTGAACTCAACCTTAGTCAAATTAAAAAGGAAAAACACTATTTTGAGTAAATGGATTAAATCTTTAACAGCAGGAGAATAACTTCTGACTGAAACGGTAACATTTTTTTCTCCCGGTGGAAGTTTAGACGTCCTGTACCGTGAGTGAGCGGTGACCCTTAAAGCGGGCTCGACCTGTACTGTAACTTCTGTCTGTCTGCCTTCATATCTCATCACCTTCGCTAACAGCTGGTGCAACAGTCTGCCGAAGCCACGGCTCTCCATCGTCGGGCACTTCCATAGTGATGTTGTTCTGTAGAGGCGTGTGATGTAGATTTCTTTTGGTTTTGTTTTGTTGTTTGTTTGTTTGTTTGTTTTTACACCGCCTTCGGTAACTTTGCATGCAGATATAATGACATCTAAAGAATAACTTTGGTACTGCTCGGCTGGTTTATTTAATTTTTAAGAGCAGAAGCAGCTGTCTGACATTGGTGTTACTGTGAATGCTTCAATTCTCTGTTAACTCCCAGCATGTCGTTGTGGTACCGGTAAAGACGCCGCGTTTAGATTTTCACCTCAGTGGAACATTCCGTACGTTTGAGTTTCAGTTGTTGTCACTTTTTTATTTTTCTTTGTCCCAGTTGTTTACATATAAACATACGGACAATGCAACCCAGGTAGATTTATGTGATTCCTTTGTTTTTATTAAAGAGCCATGGGCAGTTTTGTTATTTCTTTATGTTGAAATATGCATGTTAGGTTCAATTGAGGTGAAAGATCTCCTTCCTATGAAAACTGGGAGATGTTATTTTGTGGAACAATACACACATTTGCATGCAATTTACTAACATAACACGCATTATTATGAGAATATCCGTCCTCTTTTTCTTATTTATGCATAATATAAAGCTCTTTGTTTGTCAATCTAATGGGCCAAATATCTAATACCAACACTTTCCGATTTCAGATGCTTTAAATACATTCCAAAACTTTTGTTTTCTTCCAAAAAGCCAAATTCATTTTCTAATTTCTTTGGTTTTTGTTAACGCGAATATTTGTGTTGCTGTCTTGATTCCTTAAGCTTCGTCTTGTGATTCCAAATGCAGTAAAACTCCATGCTGACCAGTGTTTGTATATATTTCTTGCTCCTCATGTAAGATATAGTGCTGTTATACTGTAACTCATTCCAGTGTGGTATGGCTGTGGATGTCTTTCCTGAGAATGGAAGCGGTTTGCTCAAGAAAGTTGGTGGCATGCTTTGTTTTTCTTAAGTCTTAATTATTTGTCACCAGACAGTCTGACATGTGCACAGAGCTCTTGCAAGAAGTGTCACAACACCCGCCGTCTTAAAGTTTCTTCATGCTTAAGTTTCTTCAGCCAACATTCTGAGCAGAACACACTAATAAATGTGACCTGATTAAAAAAGCCTTTAAGTCCATGTTTGTTGAACATGGTGCAGAGGTATCCTGCAGAATAATTTGGGTAGACTTGAAGTTTGCTCTTAAAGCCTAAATCCTTCAAGCCTCCTTTAGATGCTGAGATCCAGAGGAGTTATTCAACTACGGTAAAGCGGTAAAGGCTGTAAAGCTCATCAAACCCCTGAGTCTAAATGTGTGAGTAGAACCCAACTTTATTGACCTGCCAGGGCCAGTAAATAAAGTTCATTTATTGGAAATGGAGAGGAAATGTTTCCTGTCAGTGTAACCGTCGTTTAATCAGGTTAAAGGCGGCGCTTTAATGTAGAAAATAAGCGGCTCTGCAGAAACATGGACCTGCAAGGAAGGCTGCCGGCACTGACTATGATTGATCACACTCAGTCACATAGAGACCTGACTTGTAAAAATTTATATTCCCCAACTGGTTGGAGGTGCTGCACCACAGCTGATTGCTTTGGTTGCTATCAGATTGCATGGAAGACACCAACTTGCCTGTAACGCTAAGTATTAGTGCAACTAGTGTTTGTCTTCAAAGTAAAAGTTGTGCCTTACTTTTGAAACCAGCTCATTTGAAAAGTAAGGCACAACTTTTACTTTGAAGGTGAGCCTTCTCCGTTTCCAGTTTCCGTTGCGCTCGTCAGCCTCTGCACCACTTGGCGCGTACTTGTCGAGCATGTGTAGACAGTTTGGAGTTTTCTGTGCAGGCTACCGTTGACCACAGCAACCTGTGAGGTTTTTGGTGCAGCACCGTGTGGCTTTCTGCCACCACCCACAGCCAATGAACAGCCAGTTGGAGATTACCTATTTTTCCCTGTTGACCAGTGATTACCAGGGGTCACCTCAGGTAACCCCCTGAGGTGATAGCAACATTTGAATGTGATAAATAATTTTAAAAGGCTGTTGAAAATGTACACGCTGTAATTGTGTGGACTGGATTTAACTTCATCTGTTAGATTTGTGTCTAATTGTGAATGTTTTCTTTGACTTTTAAAACTAGTGAAGTAGTCTGGTTAGTTACCGAGGAAACCCCCGGGTAAAAACAGCCCGGCTCAGGCCGTCAACCAAGCCTGTGTTTTCAGGACAGATTTGACAACTGTGGTGAAAGAGGATTTCCACAAGGAAGGAAGTGTTTGTTAGACCTCTTCAGATGTTTCCGTGTCTGCGCTGACACATTAAAGGGAAATTACTCACACGTTTTGTAATTTTATCCCAAATTTGTGAAATCCTCTGACACAGCAGTAAAACTTAATGAGTCATAAAGAAATCCAGAAGAAATCCAGGCTTTGCCCGCTTTGACCCGACTGTGGTTGTGACATCACAGCCCGCAAGCACCGCGATGTCTTCCATCTTTTCCTTTCTGTTTCTTCTTTTTGTTTTTGGGTTGTTTTTTAAAAACAGTCTTGTTTGCAGCATGCATTTCAAACCAAAACGAAACATCCGTGTACAGACCGTCAGCTGCTGGTCGCTTTGCTCCTAGTTGTGACTCGTTGCAGTGTTTAGTGCCGTTGTAGAAATCGTGATGTAAACTATAAATTATGAAAGATTTCCGATGTGACGGAGCTCGCGCGGTGGCGGCGTTTGGTGTTCTGATTGGACGCAGGTCTTAAAGTGCGTGCTCGGTGTTTATCGATGGTAAATAGTTGTGTGTTATTTGAGAATCGTTTGGTATGTTATGTTGTAAAATCTGCACTATGTCTGGCATAACAAAGACAACAAAATGCCATGTGATTATTATTATTATTGTTATTTTCATTCGTCTCTGAATGACTTTGGCCTCTGTTTGTTTACCGTCTTTAAAACTGGAATGTTGTACATTTAGTGCCTTTTACATTTCATCAGCTAACTTGAACATCTGCTCAAAATAGAAATAAGATTCATTTATTTTCCTTTTATTGTATGTATTTTTTTATACACATAATATCGCCTCTGTATCCACTGTTCAAATTTTATATAAAACTTATTCCTGGCCAACTATCCATGTGTTTCTGTTTATTATTATTATTATTATTATTATTATTATTATTATACTCACAAAACTGTCAGATTTCTCTTCCATTACCTTTTCCCCCAATGAATATTATGTATGTTGGCTAATTTTTAACTACTAGGTGTAAATATTGTGCAAAAGTCTTGGGCCACCCCTCATTTCTTCATGTTTTGCTTCCATGAAGCCAGACTTTAATATTTTTAAAGTAGTCTTGAGCAATAGTTCACATACCTTTTGTGAATTTCTTTGGACATTGGCTTCTTTTTCACTCATTTTCAGTCCAGTCCTTGCACCTTACCATTTTCACAGGAATGTTTTTGTTTTTAAGCCACTTAAAACTAATTTGAGTCAGTCAAACATATGAAAAGGCACCGAACCCAAAGGATGAACCTGTGTTGTCGACACGTAGCTTATCAGCCATTTGATCCCATTTCTTTAGCAGAATGTATAAAATATGCCAAAGATAAGAGTAAGAGAGCCGTAACATTGCATTTTGGCACCAACAAGGTGATTGTCAATAAGCTATTGAATAAAAAGTTGGCATATCTTAGGATAAAGTAATGTCCCAGGTAATGCAACCTTAAAAATTTGAGCAAGTTGATCCATCTACTGTTCACTGACACCTCATCAGTAATGCTCTCAGTGGAAGGGTGGCTGTCAAGAAAGGCTGAGGTATGGCCCATGCTGGGCCCATTACACAAGAACTGGACTGAAAATCAATAACAGGCTTGATGGAGTCATGAATGTGAATTTGTTTTTTGATTGAAATGGCAAAAGAATACAGAGGAGGTCAGAAGACGGGTATAACAGTGAGTGCCTACAGTACAAGCCGGCATATATTGGCTATATACTGATACATTAGATTAAATGAGAATTTAAAAACTGAAGAAGAGACATGAGATGCATCTTTAACCACATTATGAGTGTTGATTTTGCAGTTTGTCCACCAGAGGGCGCTCTGCAGCTGTACTGTTGGCAGCACTTCATAGAGATCAGGCAACCAAAACCCAAAGAACAGCTTTGAATGTCCTTCAGGAAGCCTGGAGAACTATTCCTGAAGACTACTTAAAGACATTACAATAAAGTTTGCCTGAAAGAGTTCAGGCTGTGCTGAAGAATAAAGGTTCATACAACTTTAGAGGTGTACAAACTCTGTTTTTGTCTTGTACACTGTTTGTCTATGTGTCACTAAATTACTGCACATTCCTAACATTCCTAAAACATAAAGGAGGGGCATCTCAAGACTTTTGCACAGTACTATACAAAGTTTAATCCTTTTACAAAGGACAGCGCCTTTAGGTCTGTGCTCAGCCAGAGTCTGTGCTCTGTTGCTGGTGATGGACCTGATGGTCCACTTCCCAGGAGGTCTGGTCTGGTCTGGAACCAAAACTTATTCCATGAAAAAGCAGGGAACATGAGGGTGCTGCTGAACAAGGAACAGCGAAGGTCTCCGTGTAAATCTGACAGATGCAGAAGCGGTTGATGGGACATAAAAGAGAAAAATTAATTTCTACTTCTGGTGTGTGTGAGATATATGAGACTATTTTCCACCTTTAAGTTGCCAATTTTTAGTTTTATTTTTTTAGGGTACCAACAAGAAAAAAGGTTACATTTTTATAATTACTTATGACGTTGGTATCCAAGAACCAAGATGATTTAAATTTAAACTTTTTGTTTTCTCTGAGCAAATAAACAGAGGAGGAAAAGTCTAATCTACTACTTCAAGTCACAAATTCAAAAGTAAATGTTGATCTGAATATATGGCTATTACGCAGTACTTTATTATATTTCTAGAGAAAAATGCGTTAACATTTCACTGTTTAAGTCTAGTTTACACCGAGTTTTGTTTATTACAGCTTTGGCTGTGAGGTCGTTTTGTGCGCATAGAGTCAAATTTTCACATGGGTGTGCTTTCTTTCCATGACCAGCAGGAGGCAGAGTGGTCCTTCCCTTACCGTCAGGTACACCTTACCTGAGCCGTCCATAATCTTAGCTTTTCTTAAGCACCCTTCACCTGCAGGAATAACATCCTACTGATCTCACTGTATTTTTCCAGGAAACAAATATCTGAGAAATAAAGGGGGGGAAAAAACCACCCCACACACCCGCGAGTAATGGCGACCTTTTTTCTTTTTTTTTTTATGAAATGGAAACAAAAAGTCCGGGAATCCCGGTGATATGTAAGGGGACAATCCCCCAGGGAGATCTGTGACACACACACACACTCACATTGTGTATTTGTGTGTAAACATGACACCTGATAAAACATGGCAAAGAGTGAAAGGATAGTTAATCTGAAACTAAACCTGCACATGAACGACAGCCAGCAGACAGCAGACCAGGTAAGGCTCCTTCTTACGTGACTCCCTCTGGAAGGGTTACACCTGTTTGCTAACGCGTGCCTGTGTTCGCGCAGCTTTACGCTGTTTTTAAAAATTCACGGTTAAGACGATAAAGCTTGTGCATTAGTATAGATCAGCTGTTATCCGAAAACAGCAGGAGCTCGGCAGCTTTTCAGCACAGCGTTTCATATTCGCGTCCACCAAATTCAGAGATGGAGATCATCGTTTTCGCCAAATACGACGAGTTTTTCTGCTTCGACGCTTTAAAGCGGCTGCTGTCACCACATGTGCCGTCACAGTAGGAGATGCTTTTATTAAACAGGCTTCAGATCCTTCTTTCTACTTTTGGTTCAGGGTGATGTCCTAAACCCTCAAACCTGTTTGTGAGGGGCAGCCAATTAGAAGAAAGCTGGCTGAGGGGTCAGATGCACTGTGAATCATGCAAAGCTACTGTGTTGGAGCCCCTTAGTGGAAAGGCTGGGTCTGGATATGAGTGCAATGAGTCCACTTCAAGTGATTTTTTTTGTCCATATCATCTCTGTAGGGCAAATGTATGTATAATATACATGTTTGAATGTGGAACATTAACCTGATGCACCATTTCACACTGTGGGTTTGTAAATATTTCTAAATAAGTGTTAGTAGTTATTAATAAATCAGTGTCCACCTGCCAGAGAGGCGATATGCTAAAAATCAAATTAAACAAGGAGGAGTGTTTGTGTATTTTCACACCATAGATTTATTCCAAAAAACCAATTTTACACTTTCACCCACTCTACATTTCGCATGGAAATATATATTTATATACAGTAAACCTCTAAACCCCAGATCTAACTTAAGAACAAATACCAATATTTACACAAACGATGCAAACTAATGGTCCGCTTGCACCTGCTGAGTATTTCTGGAGCTTTCAGCCATATAACTCACATAATGAGCCCACGTGAGCTGCTGGAGATCTAAACAGAGCGCTTGTTTTTTAAGTTCATAACGTGCCGGCTTTAGAGAGTGTTATATGAGGCTATTCTGGCAGGTGCATCCTGCAGCTCGCTGTTACCTGTAAGGTATCCTTTGGTGTTGGTGCTTTTATGAGATGCTTGAAGTCCTCAGGAGGTTGTTGGAAAATGGGGAGGACCACGTTATCCAAGATTAACAACCAGGGGATCCTGGTTTTCCTCCCGTTAGTACCGGCTTTGTTTGGCACTTTATTTTTTTCCTCACACTTTGGTCTCACTTCCTCTCACTGGTTAGGTTTCCATATAAAAACTACTTGGTTAAAGAGAGGGAAAGATTTTGGTGTGAACCAAAAAACACCCTTAAGAAGAAGAATCTGCTGACTGGCTTGTGCAGTAACCCAGCACGTCTGTGTGGTGCTAATATTTGGTGTGAGCCATTAAACCTGCAGCAGGTGTTCAGTTTTAAAGGTTATTTCAGGTGCAAGCCTCTTTTGGAGGCATCCACGGGTCTTTAGTGGATTTAGGTTGTCTGTTGATCTAATCCCAGACCGGCTCCATGAAGTCCGGGTCACAGCTCTCTGTGTGAGGTGGGATTTGTTCTTTTTTTTGGATGAAGATCGCTCCAGGCTGGATGTTTGGGAACGCTGCGGTGCGTGTATTAACTGTCCAAACGTTTGGGAATGCTTTACAGGCTTAAAAAGCCGCACACGCACCAGTCCACACAGCTGAAATGTGCGTCTGAAGCAGGAGAGGAAAGGCAAATCAGGAGGTGCTGAATCCAGAGAGTGTGCTTCTCGACGAGGTCAGGGAAGAGAAAAGGTTACGAAACACATCCTGAACACATGCAACCAACGTATTCATGATAGATGTGATCGCTCGCTTTTCTTATCACTACAATCTGTACATGTGAAAGTGTCGGACCACATAATGAGTGGACAGTGGCTTCTCTCTCAGAACAGAAAGTGAAGGCTCTCGGCTGCAGGTGTACCACAAGAAGTCATTTACAATTCAAAAAACTAAAGAAAATTCCACCATGTTAATTCAGGTTAAAAACGGCACCTAAATATTTACATAAGGGGGGGAAAGAAAAAGCAAAACCAGAGAATTTAAAGGTGACATCTTTATTCGTCTCTTTTTGATGGCGAGCTCATCCTGTGTCGCGTCTTTAGCGGGAAAGAACCCAAACTGAGCTCAGACGCTACAAAGTAAAGCTGATACTGAAGACTCAGACTCAGCGGGCAAATCATCAGGAACTCGAAAAACGAAATAAGTCACCTTAGGCTTGTTTGATGATTCGAGGTGTGGGTCACAATCTGGGTTTTACGCATCAACACAGTTTTAAGTAACTCTCAGAGCAAAAATGAACTGTAGGGTCAGTCATCATTTTAGTAACACAGGGCCGGAGTTCCCACATGTAAGAGGAAAGGTCGAGACTAAAGACAAGAGATCCCCCAAAAAAGCTCAGAGAGCCGAGGAGAGCAGCACGAAGGACCACGCCGTCAGCTCTGATAAGTTCCCCTCGCTCTGCAGGTCGATAGTCTTGTTTCTTTGGTTCAGTTGGTCAGATTCAACAGGTTTCTATGTGTGTGCGATAACTTCAATAAATTTAACAAAGCCTTTCAAAATGTAACCTTCATCCTGTAAAAGATTTTCAAAATTTCAGGCCCTCTGGGTAAATTTCTTTTCAGCATAACTACACGAGAAACGCTCTGCAATCAGGTCAATTTCACACGCGCTCCAAAGTGCCACAATCTGACACTACAGTCTAGTTTTTGTCTGTGATGATGCAGAAACAGAAACCAGCTATTCTGCATGCGCGATCTGTTTTCTGATAATTCACTGGAGAAAACTTCAGAAAGTGGGTAAAGATTTGGAGGGTTATGCCACCTTTGGTTAGAATTCATTACAGCATATGAAGGATGTCCTCTTTACCTCCCCTTTAATAATAGAATTATCCTTTAGCTGCTTTAGCTCCTCCTGTTTCAGTTTCTAATATGATCATATTTATTTTTGTGGTTGTGAAACAGATAAACAGCATTAGCATCCTTAATACTTTATAACAGATTCAGATTTGTTTGATTAAATGTGGAGTTTAATCACTTACATAAAAGCCAACGAATTAAGAAACACCTGCTTATATAAACTTGGAGATAGAATGCATACAAATCCCTTTATAAATTGCATTTTTTCCAATATTCGCGTCCTAAAACAGACTGTAGTTTACAAACAATCTGATTTTATTTGTTAAAAATAGCATTTCTGCTTCACATGCAGCGCAATCTGTGGCTGAAAATCTCCACCGATGCAGTCAGAGCTCGAGAGCCCTCTATGGAGGCGAGAGTTTTACTCATGCTTTTTTCCAGCCTGTCTAGACACGCAGACATTCGTACAGTCATTTAAAACTGATTGTCTATATGTATAAACTGGTCTTATTCATTATAATTAGAGCGATGTTTGTTTACAGTAGGGCAGACCAGAGAAAAGCCACATGACAAGTCTGACTTACTCCCACAGTCATGAAAAGGATGTGTGATTTTTCAGCGCACCCACACGTCTCTGTGAACGCTATCAATAAGAGCTGCTGACGTAGAAGCATCAAAAACAGCTCAACATGTTCAAAAAAAAAACATCCATAAAAGGCTGCTTTCCAGAGATTTCAAAGAACGTAAAAGTATTCGGCAGAGCTGAGGCTTAAATGCCTCAGATTCCAAATGGAGTCTGGTGCGTGTGAGAACGTTCAAACTATTCCTCGAGACATCCAATTTTAGGATTAATAGATGGCATTTTTTAAATCTTTTTTTTGGGAGGTTGGGGAGAGAGGTTAGGGTTGAGTCTCCTTGAAGTTACAGCTCAAAACTAGAATTCCCAACCCAGCCCCCCCTTATATGGCATTTCCCCGAGAACAGTGGGAGGGGGGAAAGAGGCCAAGCCATGCAGGATATTCTCACAGGATGTGAGGATGGCTGGACAGCAGCCGGCAGCCGCCGTGAGATGTGGGGAGAAGATTGAGCTGAAAGGAGCGATCGACCTGTGTGGGTGTGTGAGGATGTGAAATCGACATGGTCAGGAGGCTTGTGAAGATTAGTCATCAGCTGAAAGTGAGGTAAAAGTTCATATTGTCGGGCTGTTGCTGCAGAGGTTTTTGGAAGGTTCTCGGGTTCTCGCTGACGTTTGTGTACTTGCTTACAGTTGTAGAGGTGGAGGGAGTACAAATACTCATTCTGTAGTAAAAGTCCTGCATGTAAACTCTAAAACAGAAGAAAAAGTGTTTTACCAGCTACTAACTCAGCTGTATTGCTTGCATGGGTAACAGCTAAACAGCTCTTTCAAATACTTTTAAATCAGCGTTATCAGGACTTTAAAGGCTGGAAAAGGCTGATTTTCTCTCTTCACTGTGATGAAGTTGCCATGTACCAACACATGGACTTGAACTCTATGTGCTAAAATATTATTTTGTGTAACAGAATCTTTAAAAAAGTTGTGATGCTGCCAAAATAAAAGCCTCCTGGTTCACATTTATGCAGTAAACTCTACCACTGCAGCACTGTTACTACTACAACTATCTGCAAAATGTACAAAACTTCCTCTTTTATAGGCACTCCGGCGTTTCTGAAACTAGGGGTCACAAGCTCTTTAATAAGGTGGACTTTTTCCTCACCTTAGTTAATACATCCTACATTACATAATGTCTGATGGCCTCTTTAGTGCCTTAGATGTTTATATAAGTGAAACCATGTGAGGAATTTTGAGGGGAAACATTTCTTTGGTGGATCTGAAATCTGAAGATGTCCCCCTGCCAAACAATGCTCTGTATCTCTTTCATGGTATTAGTGGGATAGTTTAAACAAATGCAGTGAAATTTCCCTGTGGTGGGGCTGGAAGTAAAATGGGAATTAAAATGGGAAGAAGAAAAAAAAAGGTTGAATGGGAACATTTAAAAGTCTGAAAGTGTGGATCTTTTCTGGCTGCAGTTTAACGGCTGTGGTGTTTAACCAGACTGTGAACGTTTCTTTTTTTCTATGAGATAAACCTTAAAGTTTATTCGACTTTCATCAAAGCCCTGCAGCTCTGCGATCCGCCTTAAATCGGAGTAAAAGGCTGATTCATTCAATTTTTTAAAGGTTTCTCTAACGATAAATGAAGGATGATTGTGTGCTCCAAGCATCACATGAGAGCACTGTGATGAATTAAATTAGAGCAAACTGCCTCCGTGTTTGTCACTCATGACTTTAAACCATTCTTAGCCTCAAACTGCAAACCTTTTGTTTCCCCCGTAAGTTTCCATATGCATATCAGCTTATCAACCCTCCGGGGCACAGCGTGTCTGCCCTATAAGGTGACATGATGTATTGTTTTGTTTCTAAGTAACCTATCAGGAAACAGTGAAGCGCTATAAGCGTGACTCACTCGCCTCAAACAGTCGCTAATTTTGTAAAAACAATAACAGTACAAAGAGTTAATGGAAACCCTTTTTTTTTGGCTTAGTCATTCTTTATGCCAGAAAGAAAAAAAACGGCATTCAGATTAATTGCAACAAAAAGCCCCCGTTTTCATTGCATAAAAAAAACAACAAAACGCCTTCATAGGTCACACACTACTACTCCTTCCCTTTTTAGTTACATATACAGCATGCTTCCCACATTCATGTGTTGCTCACTTGTGTGATCTGGACTGTCTGTGCCTGCAGCACCATGGACGTCCTCCAGCTGCTCTTCCTGCTGTTGGTCAGCTGCGTGGCGGCATCCGCGTACCCTCCCCAGCAACCCCCTCCATGCCGAGTTGTAAGTAAACAGAGACACGCACGTCGGGTCTTTTGTCTGTTTTTTTAACGGCATCTTTTCTCTGTTTTTTGTTCACTTACGTTTTACATTGTATGTGCGCTTTCTCCATGCATTCAGATCAGCTACAGGCAGTTTATTTTATAATTATTTGCAAGCTTAGACCTGAATAGTTTGTTCACGAGTTGCCAGCTTTAATAACTGGGCATTAAAATTTTATTTGTCTTCACTGGAAGTCATGCTGATAGAGGGTTGGGTTTTTTTTAGGCATAGAGGGCATGCGTCACCCAGCTGTGTCACTGTGTACAGTGCTGTGATTTCTTTTTTTGGTATTTCTAGTGATTGATCTTGCAGAAATATTGCTGTAATCAAATGACAAAAAGAAAAATGCATCACTTCCAGTAAGCTACAGTACTCGCTTTTCTTAGGAAAGAGCCGGAAACACATGAAGAAAGCCTTTATAGGTTAAAGGTTGGGTCACAGTTCGTCGCAATTGGTCAGAGTCATTAGTGTCAGGCTCAGATGCGTTAGCTAAAAATAGCCAGATAGTGAAAGCGAAAGGTGCGTCACTTACACTTGATGTGGTCATCAGTGGTTCTATAAATACCCAGATATCAGCGAACTTCTCTGTTGAAATCGGAACGGTTTTTAGAGCATCACACTTTCTGAATGAAGTTTAAAAAAAAAGATCCTAAAGCAGCACAAAGACACTACTGATGAGACAAATCTAAGGATATCTTCAAAAGTCTATCAGAACGTGTATATTGTGTTAGGTATACATTTACTTTGCCACAAATCACACTCTGTACACTTGAGTCTAAGACAAAAAGGCTCTGTAGTTCCCTGAAGTAGCTGGTTAGTGTCGCTCTTACAAAATGTTATTGAGACAGCAGCAAATATTGCATTTGTTAAAGACTATTTTGGGCTGTGGAGTAATACTTATTTGCTTCACTGGTTGGTATACTTTTGGAATTAGAATAAACTAGTCCTCCATGGTATTAATCATTTGTTCACTCTAAGCCGGGAATGTCAAAGAGTCCACAGTTTATGCCCTCCTTCCTGTGTTTAGAAGCCGTCCAGTGGGGCTGGATTAGAGTCTTTGCCGGGCTGATTCTGGCCCCCTGGCCTTATGTTTGACACCTCTGCTGACCAATTTCAAGGTTTTGGCACCAAACCTACTTGGTTAGGTTTCGAAAAGGTGATGCTTTTGTTTAGTTTAGTATTAAAAACTCATCATTCGCTTCAATATAAGCTCTTAAGAAATTAAAACATTGTAAAAAAAAAAAAAAAGGCTTGCGAACAAGTTAATGCAGTTTTTATTCTGGAGGACTGTCCCAACCCAAGGTTCTCATTCTGGATGGTCACATGATGCTGTTTAGCCAGAGTCTCCACAATGATGAAGGTGTTTTTTAACCGTTGATACTGTTACACAGTAACTGCAGCAATAATGTCCCGAGAAGTATATAAAACACTCTGTTTAAGAGATCAACAAAGTAGGGTAAAGGGATAGTAGTGGCATAAATCTCATGTTTACCAGCCAGGAAACCACAGTTTACAACCTGCTAGGATTTTTTTCTCAATACAGACTGTTTACTTTTTTTTAAGAGGGGCATTTCGGATCTTTATTAGACAGGACCATGAAGAGTAGGCTGGAAAATGGCGAGAGGGGGAGGGTGAAGCATAGCAAATGGTCTGGAGCAGATTCAAGTCTGCTGCAGTAAGGCCCTCAGAGAGTCACCTGCTTAACCACACTGCATCCTCCAGTCGGTTCGTTGGGTTTAGGCTCTGAAAACTGCTTGATTAGGTTTAGAAAAACATTGTGGTTAGGGTTACAATAAACCCTTCACCAACAATAAAGCCTCGGCATGAAAAATGACGAGTGTACAGCCAAGAAAGCGCACTACAAAACTGCGGCACACCAGCGGCTTTGATAAACAAACGCTGTATTTTGTACACTGGGAATGAAATTATGAATGTGGTCACAGTTTCTGGACAACAGCGGAGGTCTGTGGTGTGGAAGCGTAAGATACACTCTTGTTCGTAAATCAGCTGTTAATCAACCGTGAGGAAAAACAAGAGCAGGGGGAAAAATCCCCGTGTTTGGATGTCCATAGATGCTTTTGTGATTAAAAAACATTGTGCAGTCCTCTCAGTCTGACTTTGTGAAACCAGATAGGTATCTTCCAGCATTAAAGTCTTTCTTGAAAGCATATTTTGGCCTTGTTACAGCAAGTATTTATAAGAGAACTGAAAGCGGTGAGATGACCGATAATGAGGGGATAGAGAGATGGGAAATTGAATGAAACTTGAGGTCAAGGGCACCCCCCCCCTTGACCTCAGTTGCGACTTTTGTGTCCAGTTTGGCGACATTTGTTGCACTAAACACGCTCACTCTCGTTTACTGTCATCTCTGAACTGTGAGCCATTAAATAAACCACTAGCAGACCGTAAAACAAAGATCACCAAATTGGGGATGTTGCACTTTACGGTGTTCTAGCCTCAGCCAGTTGAGCACGACCTTAGCAGTTTCCCCACTTGGTTCCCATTATTTACACAAGTATTAGTCATTTTTTTACAGTTACTCTGACTAAATGTGCCGTAAACCACCTCACGCATGAATCAGATAATGTGGAGTTAAAGTCTGACTTAGTCTGACATAAGCAGTTGCATGCCACACGAGGAGTATTGCTGATGAGACACAAAGTCACATAGGAAACATACGTGTTTTTTCAATGATAAAACTTTTCTCCAAGTGTGACTGATTTGTTCCTGAGCAGATACAAGATGTTCTGCCATCCAGTTCTTATTTGTTTACAGACAGCTTGCAATCAACAAGGAATGCCCCTTTCGCGATACCACAAATACGCCAAGAAGCTAAATGTACTCTGCCTTAGAGAGTAAGCAGAGAGGGAGACAGTTTTATGAGCTGTTTTTGGACATGGGGGTTTTGTGGCCATATGGTTTCAATTATAAACTGCACTTAATACCTCAAACGTCTAATAGGGAAGAAAGACGAAAGAAGAAGTAAAGGTGTGAGGTGTGTTTTCTTCTTGGTTTAGGAACTTTTTGTTTTCTTTTTCTTTTGGTTGGCTTTTTTTTAATCAATTCAAAGAGAAATAATCATAGTTCAAACACTTAAAAAAACAAAATTACAACACCGGGTTGTCTTGCTGCCAAGAACATGCCTTAGGCCCAGATACACTGACTCATAAATCGACCCTCCACATCCACATGTGGTCTGTGTTGTGTCATGGTCAGTCAACCTGGCTGTATGCCGAGATAATCAGACTTGTGTGTTTGTCTTTGTTTGTAGGTCCAGATGGATGCGTTTTGCAGCGATCTGAGCCTTAGAAGTGCGCCACTCAACCTTCCCGATGTCGTCCAAATGCTGGACCTTTCACGAAACCAGGTGCAGAATCTCACCCGGGAAACTTTAGCACACCACACCAACCTCCGGCATCTGAATCTCCACTCCAATAAGATCCACTTCATCGAGCCCAGGCTCTTCGAAGGCATGAATGATCTGAAAATCCTGGATCTGTCCAAGAATCATTTGAATGTTTTTGCCCACTCCAAAACAAACATCGGACCTCTTAAAGCTGTTGAGTCACTGGATCTGTCAAGCAACGGCCTGTACACGGGGATGTCAGACTATTTCTTGTCTGACTCTCCCAGGCTGGTGAACCTTTCTCTGAACAGCAATAGCATCACTGAAGTAGCAAAAGATACCTTCAGTGGATCCTTGTCCTTGAGGAAAATCAGCCTCCACAATAATATCATCTTGAAAATTGAAGATGGAGCTTTTGACATTTTATCTCATTTGACCGAACTTGATTTGTCCAAGAATTCAATAAGGTGCATCGACGACTTCAATCTCGACAAATTAAAAGTGTTTAATCTCAGCCAAAACAGCTTGGAGTCATTCCAAAGCGCGCAATCAGACACTCCATATGAGCTTGTCACTTTTGACCTGAGTCAGAACAAAATGCTTTTCTTTCCCCATCTCCCGAAAAACAACTGCCTTAAATATCTGGACCTTTCAAAAAATCAAATCCAAAACATTAAATTCATGGGAAATATAACGTTTAATTGCCTCAGATACCTGGACATGAGTTACAATCAACTCAAAAAAATGCCTGAAGAGTATTTTTCCATGATGGGATCACTGGAGGTCCTAAATGTGAGTAATAACTGCATTACCTCATTTTCTATTACTGATGGAGGCCTTCTACAGAGAGTTAAGATCATCAATCTGAGCTATAATCCACTGCAGAGTCTGACATTTGGAGAAAACACTGTGCAGTCGCTGGAAGAACTCTTCTTACAAGGAAACGACCTCACAACCCTGGACTATCAAATATTTCAGAGACTCCCCAACATCAAATACCTGCATCTCCAGCAGAACAACCTGCAAGTCTGTGACTCTGAGCCAACAGACCAAAACCACAAGGATCCTCAAAGTTGTGTGTCCTTTTTATCTGTTCCTAAATTGGAGGCTTTGTACCTCTCTGAAAACAACCTGAGGAGTCTGCCCGCGAACACGTTTGCCAACACCCCATTGAAGGTCTTGGATTTGTCCCTGAATCCAGGCTTGGACATGCACAAAGACTCTCTTTCTGGTCTAGAGCACTCCCTGGTTCACCTTTCCATGAGGAAAAACAACATTTCCATTCTAAAAGCAGACTTGTCCTTACTGAGGAGCCTCAAATACGTAGATCTGTCTACCAACCAGTTGACCACTCTGCCGACGTGGAGCAAAGAGTCCTCCATTGAGTCCTTAAATTTGCAGAACAACCACCTGGTGACCCTGGAGTACAGCACCATCCTTGCTTTGAAACGCTCTCTAAAGACTCTTTACATGGGCTCCAATCCTCTGAGCTGCTGCGGCAACCTCAGATTCATCACCATGGTGCAGCAGTCCGCTGTGGTCATTCCTGACATTGAAACGGTGACCTGCGTTCACGAGGACTACTCTGAGCCGGTCAGCATCAAGAAGGTGACCCAGACAATGTGCCATGGACCACCCGTCCAGAACTATATTATTACAGTTATAGTGTTATTGTTACTTGTGATGATCGTGTTCGTGCTCTGGGTTAAATGCTGCCACTCAAGGAGGCGGAAACATAACAGAGGTTTTAGGGCATAATGAATGAAGGTTGGACACAGAAAGCCATGAAGGAATTTAGGAAACAGCTGAAGGTTTCAGTCAGACACAGCTGAAAATGTGAATGTAACTTCTGTGGGGCAAACCAAAGTCTCCTGAAGGAACAATGTGAGGCTTTGAGTTGTTTTTACCACTACGAAAAGCTACCATTGATCACTGGGACATCTATCAACAAGCAAGCATTCCTCAGTATCTTCCCAAGTGAAGAAATCATTTTTTTACAAGAGATTTTAAGGACCTTATGGTGTGCTCAGACACCAAACAAGGCAGTGTGAGAATGCAAAGTCAAATGAAAACTACAAAACTGAGTGTTTCAAGGGCAACTCACATAAAAAAGTCTTTTCGATGACTTGATAACAAGCAAAGACTGAACAGAGCAGATACACCTGGTGCATTGGACGTTAAGCAGCCATGTCTGCTTGAGGGACACAAAGTGAAAACTTGTTTTGCTTTCTGTCTAAACACATCTGTATGGCTAAGCCAGCTGTAGAGCCATGACCGCACATTATCTTACTGAATGTAAAATGAAGAATTAACACTAAAAACACTTCCACAAAAGAGTGGCATCAACAAGCGTGCCTGAAATGCAGCAATAAAAGTTATTATAAGTGTTTGGCCTTTTGGAAAATACACTTTGATTTCAGTGTGAAACTTAGCCTTTGTTTAGTCACTCATTGGTTTGTGGCATTTGCCTTGTGGATGTTAGCTCTGACAAACAGGAAAGCTAAATTTGGCTATCAAAAAACAAGCTTGCCAGAAAAAATGTGCTTTAGTAAAAATAAACACAGCCTACACCCACACTTTTAAACCTGTATTTTTTAAAACTGGGATTTTAATTTTTGGAAAAATATCTTCTTTCATATCAAAATGTAAAAAATGATCCATGTTGGGGAAATCAAGCCAAAGAGTGCCAAAGAAATTAATAAAACACAGAAATGAGGTTGCATTTTTGCGCTTCCAGCATTTTTTTGTAATGTTTTTTTTAAGGTTAGATTTCTAAAAAGAGAACTTAAAAAACGTTTTTTTTAAAAAAAAAGATTTAGCCATTCCAATCTAAGCAAATATCGGCGAAATTACTCATTATCCCACCGAACACGGCATCTCAGTGTAGCGAAACTTAATTTTGTTCATGAATTAATGTTAACCTTTTACTTTTGGAGACTACGTTTGCTCTTAAAAATTAAAATTAAAATGTGGCACTCACCTTCATTAACAAAACATGTACTTCCGATGACCAGAGCTAATTTCTGCTATAATTTTTGCCTGAAGAGAAGACCACTGGGTGTTAGTTTAGTGAACCAAGGCGATGCTACCAAAAAGCATCACCCCTATGGATGGATTATCCCAGAGGAATAAAATAAACACCTAACATATTTTTTTAATCTAATTTTTTTGTGCGTGCATTAAACCAACAGCGTGTTTGTTGTTGAGCTTCAAAGGTAAGCTAGCTTGTTTCCGGCTCATTCCACGCCTTAACTTCATACTGAAGTTGACCTTCTCATTTAAATCACAACAAGAAAGCAAAGTTGTGTGTTTTCCAAAAGCGTCACTCACACTCATTTAAGGGTAGAATGAAGGTTTGTTGAAGATGGATCAGTGACTGAGACGGTGAAAGATGAAACGGGGCGAGGGAGCATCGAATCTCAGACAGATGTCTTCACTCAGACATGTTGGAATTTTCCTCTAAGCTAAAAATAAAGACAGGAACACTACTAAAGGTCATGAAACAAGATGCTCTTTATTCATGAAGTAGGATTAGATGAAGGTTGTTTTTTTTGGTTGTTTTTTTTAAGAAATTCAAGCCGTCACTTTAACCTTTATTTATAGTTTGCACTTTAAACTTCCTCTTGTATGTGTGACTGTATCTGATTTTAGAACACTATAAGACCTTAATAATGCTAAGTACATAGAGCAGAACATATGATGACATAAGTTATTTTTCTTCTGTTTGTTTTTATATATATATATAAAAAAAAAACTATAAAAACAAAGCTTTTCCATACTGATACCAGGCCCATGGTCCTTCACCTGTTAATTTGACTGATATGAATAATGTGTTGGCATGAGTGTTTGTGTTGTTTTTCCCACATTAATATTATATAAAATGGTAAATCTAGCGCTGTGCTGTTGTGGGCTACACTGGGATTCACAGTTTCATGTGATTTTTACTGTGTTCAATCCTTAAAAAGCAAATTATTATTGATGTTATTAGCAAAAACCAAAGTTAAATATTTTTTCTCATCATGCCATGTATTTTTGTAAAGTGTAAGTTTGTTTTCTTTTTTTAGTAAATGAAGGACAATTTCTTAATGTGTGTGTGTTATTTGTTATTTTAACATCAACTCAAATATTGTTATTAAAGATTACACTCTGTGTGTAGTTATGATTTGTTTTTTTAATATACAGCACCAAATGACAACAACAATCGCCTCAAGGCACTTTATATTGTATAACACTCTCATAAATGTATCCTAAAGATCCTACAAATATAGCAAAGAGTGTTTTCATGGCTTTTTAAATAGAGGTTGAACAACAAGTATTTTGGATATACAGACCTCTACTTAAAGTCTGCCCCTTAAGTGCATTGTTAGCTTTCTTTTTGATGTATTTTCTGGGTACATGTTGCTCTACAGCTGCAGCTGTGCCATTTTTTTATTAACAGTCCAAACTTACATGTGTGCTGGATTCAAATTTGTAAAGACCTGAAACTGACATTTGGGTCGTTTGAGTTATACAATACAATACAACTTTATTTATATAGCACATTTAAAGACCAGAGGTACACCAAAGTGCTTCTCAATAATACAATAGTATGAAATTAAATTAAAATTACATAAGGATGTGATAGCAAAGTCCAAAATACACTACCAGATGAAACAGAGCACTAATTAATCAGCAATGCTAAGTTAAATAAATAAGTTATTAATCGTAATTTAAAAGATTGAATGAATTCAGACGCTGGAATATCAACTGGAAGATTATTCTGGTAATACAATAATATAAGTTAAAATTACATATAGGTGGGATTGCAAAGTACAAAGAAGACTATCTGATAAAAACATGAACTAAGATAAGATAAGATAAGATAACCTTTATTAGTCCCACACGTGGGAAATTTGTTTTGTCACAGCAGGAAGTGGACAGTGCAAAAGTTGTGAAGGAAAAATTAGAATAAAATAAGATAAGAATAAATACAGTACACAACTGTACAGAATAGAATAAAATAAAATACTATATACAGTAGAATAAAATGGAATAAAATATACAATAAGATAAAAATAGAATACAAATGCTATATGCAACTGAGTAAAAATACAACGATGCCAGAAAAGATTATTGCACATTAGTGTTGTTGCACATGTGTGGATGTGTATGTTGGATCAGTTGAAGTCTTTGTTGTGGAGTCTGACAGCAGTGGGAAGGAAAGACTAGCCAGGAATGCTAGATTAAATAAATAAGTTTTCAATGGTAGTTTAAAAGATTGAATAGATTCAGATGCACAAATGTCAGCTGGAAGATTGTTCTAGGGGTTGGCGGCATCACTAGCAAAGGCACGGTCACCTCTGGTCTTCAGCCGGGACCTAGGTTACACCAAGAGCAGCTGGCCCATTGATCTTTGGGCTGTTCTAGGGGTATACAGGCTGAGGAGTTCAGTTAAGTAGCTAGGCGCAATATTGTTTACGATTTGAAAAGTAAGCAATAACATTTTAAAATCAATACGGTACTTAATGTGGAGCCAATGTAGGTCAGCAAGAACCGGAGTGATCGAATCATACCTCCTAGTTCCCGTTAAGAGACGTGCCGCAGCATTTTGAACAAGTTGCAATCTGTGAAGAAGGGCAGATTGGAGGCCCAGGTTAAGGGAGTTGCAGTAATCTAATCTAAAAGTAACAAAGGCATGGATACATTTTTCATGTCCTTACATGGTATGTAAGGCTTAGCCTTAGAAATTTGACGTAGTTGATAAAAGCTAGATTGTACTATGGAGGACACTTGTTTATCAAGTTTAAAAGAACTATCCAGAAAAACACCTAAATTGCTTACTGTATCAGAGAGGGAATAAGCAAGGGGCCCGTAAGTATCGACTAGTTGTCCCTGAGGAATGTGGCTATCAAAGACAATGAGTTTGAGACGTATGTGCTAAGCTGGCAATGTGTTTCTCTGTAGCAAACAGTGCTTCACTGGAACTGTACCCTGGCCTTTGTTATTTCTTTAATTTAGGATTTTTTTCACAAACGCTGTATTTTAAAATGACAGTAATTCTAGAGAAAGGACTCGCACTTATTTGCAGAGTTAATACTTGACAGTTAAAAAATGTCTTTCCTTGAGCGGTTTTAGTTTATGAGCAGTGTAAAAGATGCTTGTTTTCGCCATTTTACTGCTTTAAAACCTGATGTTGTGGGCGAGGGGAGGACCTCACTATGAAACCGCACACTCACTGCTAACAATGTGATGTCACAAGTCCTTCGCCAGTGGGCACACTCAAGATAAACCTCCCTTGTGACCATTAAAATGGCCAAAACAAAGTTCCTATTTCATGAGTGATTGAGTTAATCAACTCCGCCATACTGGATGTGATACAACCACTGGTTGCTATGGAAAAATGTGTATTCCCCAGCTGGTTAGCAGTGGTTCCTGAAGGTTTCAACCTGCTGGGGAATACTCATTTTTCCCTCAAGACTGGTGGCTGCCCACTGCTTCGGGGAGTCTTTAGGCCTTTGTGGTTTGTGTTTATTCTCTTGATCCTACAGTTTCGCCATGATTGTCACACGTCCAAAACAGCAGACAAGTTAACTTCACATGGGTAGCAGTCACATGGTTAGTGGTCATGTTTCTGCAAAACCTTCGTAAGGCTCTTGGAGATCAGAAGTCCCCCTCTGGCAACCATCAAAAAATACATATATATATCTAGCTTTAACGCACTTTCCAGAGGCTCCATCCATCTTTTATACTGTCTGTGTTGACGCCATGTAAACCTGTGACATGAGTTAAAAGATTAGCAGAAACCATGAGCTTAGCGAGCTAATTCTGACCTTGTGGGTATAAAACAGGATGATTACCCACCACAGAGACTAAGTAGTATATACTGCTCTCTCTATATAATGAATTTACCTTTAGTGTTAATGTTCCCAAAGGCAGCTACCTTGAGCCAGAACATGAAATGAACAACTGGTCAGGTTTTATATTTGATGCATTGGTTAAATAAGTGTGAATTGTTGTCGATGACATAACAGATGTTGCTGCATTTATTTTGGTTTCAATTTACAGTGGTGCATTCGGGTAGCTTATGTGGAGTGGGAAATTTCTAACCTTATCACCATGAAGTCAACAGCCAAAGGGGTGAATTCCAGTGTGTGTTGTAATTAGCAGTGATATTCTCTGTAGCATAAAAGGAACATGATTATTAATGATTAGATCATTAAAACTTCCTCTTTACTGTCACCATGTGTATAAATAAATCTGTCCTTCATGTTGAAGCATTGTAATATGGTTTTTTACCAGAGACTGGTGACCTTAAATACATCTGGTGAAAGAGTCATGGGATTTTTATGAGCCGGTTAAAATGTGTTTGATTTGTCTCTAAATGTTAGATGAGATAATCGGTTTTGCCTGTGGAGAATGTAGATAGAGCCATTTGTTAGTTTGTTAGCTTAGTTTAGCACAACGACTGGAAGCAGCTTGTCACTGGTAATGAAAATAGGAACTTGAATGCTTGTTAATGCTTCTCTCAGAACACTTTATTAGCTACCTTGTGCAGTTTAATATATTCCAATACTTGTACTAATGCTTCTATATCAAAAATATGATAATGCACCTTAATTTTAGCCAGAGTTGAACCAGTGACCTAAGGACATCATCTTTCTATCATTCTATAGTCCTCCATGCTACCAACTGAGCTGTTGCAGGGTACTGAGTAGGTATTGTTCAGTTCTTGGATGCACAAATTTGTTTTGTAATACTGAAAAGCCAACCAAAAATGTTCATAAAGTACTTCAACATGATTTTTACTCCTACAAAGACCCTCCTTTCAACCATAGATCCTACGCCTAAAGTCCTCCACACTATCAAAGAGCAAGACTAAGTTTCTATCTCTGGTACTTAAAAATGAAAAAGAATAAAAGCCTTACAGCTTTTCCACTGTGACAGGTTTCAAATAGCCAGAGTTCATCAAGTAAGCATCCACCTACAGTCCTCCACCCAACCACGCTGATGTGTTGAAGACCATATGAAATACTTAGCTGTTTTGGATGCAGAAACTGATGGTTAACCACAAGTCTGCAATGAAAAGTCTCTGAATATTAAATTAAAAATTCTAGGTTCCTTCTACTTACTATGAGCCAAAGTTGAACCTGCAACCTAAGGATACCTCTTTAGCCCGCCTACAGGCCTCCATTCTACCAAGTGAACTGTCAAAGAGTGTATGTTATGTTGAAGTTTGTTTTGCAAGCCTGAAAGCCAAACCACAAACTTTCTGTCTGAGTGAATGATGACAGTACAAATTAATCATTTTTCTACACATCAATCATTCCAGTCAGACAGCGACATCACCCTCCTTTAACAGGAGTCCTCCTCCCAGTCGAGCAGAAGTGTTGAAGACTATATGAAATGCTAAATTGTTTAAGTCTTGGATGCAGTCACTCATTTCCTTGTGATAGAGATATAGACCTAATTTCACCTTAGTTGTCCAGCTTTTGAATGTTGAGCTTGACGCTTTACCATCCTGATGCTTGTTTTTCAGGAATGCTGGCTCCAAACACTAAATCAAAATGAGTTTGTATACAAAGGTTATATTACTCTACCACTGCATGGTGATTACAGAAAGGTGTGTAGCGCACTGGCTGCACATGTTATTTTCATGGAGATTAAGTTGAATTTGCAGGATAACTGTCTTCATCCTGTTAGCCATCTTTGTTACTCATTTAGTTCTATATAAAGCGCTCCACTCTGTAATACAGTCTTAATATCATTCCAAGGCTACCTCCTTTCTTTATGTACCCTGTCTATCTGAAAGGTTACTGACTACAACAGTCTTTTCTGCCTTCACACCTTTCCAGTTTGTACAGACACAAAACGTGAACACAGACTGTTGTTTCTACCTACAGTGTTCCACTTTATCACCTACAGCAGCTCAGTATTAACAGTCTTTCTAGTGTTCTGATAGGCTTGTCATACAGAAAACTCCAAAGAGTCTCTACATTTTTTCATGTTGTGCAGACACACACAAGATTTCAACCAAGCCAGCAACCTAAGAATACCAGTTTCTCCCACCTGCAGTCCTCCCACTAAAGGGTGTTGGACTGTTCACTCCTTGGATGCATAAATTTATTTTGCAAGACTGAAAAGCCAGCCTCAAACCTTCAGTCAAAGTAAATACTGATGACAGTTCACCAGATTTTCTGTTCATTCCAGTTAGATTGAGACACCGACCCTCCTTAACCATCATTTCGTACAGTTACACACAAAAGGCACCTCTTCAAGCCAGAATCGACCCAATGACCTAAGGATACTTGTTTCTCTCACCTAGTCCTCTGAAGGGTCCATAAGGTGTAGAATTACTCAAGATTTGGATGCAGAAATGCTTAACCACAAGTATGGAAGACTGAACATCTGGCTCTGAATATTAAACAGAAAAAAACCACAAACTTTGTGTCGACAATTCCTCATGGTTTTTCTAGCCATTAATCATTCCCGTCAGTCAGAGGGATCGCCCTCCTGTAACGTCATCTTTCTTTTTACAGGCACATTTAAAACTTATGTCCTTCGAGCCGGAGTTGAACCAGCGACCTAAGGATGCCTACCACTCACACCTACAGTCCTCCGCTCTACCAACTGAGCTATCGAAGGGCACACATTCCTCAACTGTTCAAGTTTCGGATGCAGAAACTTTACCAAAGATTTGATTTGTTGAACCAAAGATTTGCAGGACTCGATAATTACCTCTGAATGTTAATCAAAATAAAACAATGTGTGCTGCTAGTGGACTACTGTACTGTGGCTAGAGGATTGCAGTTATCTGTATTTTTACTACAAGTCAGTTTATCTGCTCTGCCAATAATCCCTACAGAAATGAACTGAATTGTTCAACTTTTGGTTGCAGAAACTAATGCCACAATTTGCTTTGTAGGACTGATCAACCGTCTTCAAATATTAAATAATAATATATGTATATGTGCAGCCATTGTTTTATATCGTATATTAGTGTACCTGAAGGTTGTTGTTTTTTGTAAATCTCTGTCTCAGTGGTAACTGTCATTGGGGAGTTACAGTTGTTCTTTCTGCCTTCACATCTCTATACATCATATCATCCTTATGATAAGGCTGATCAGCTTCATCGTTCTAGTTAGTACAGATCTGCAGATCATCGTTGTTCTTGAAAATCTGATCAAGATATTGTCTTTCTCTGACTTCTTATGTGCACACAAAAGCCTCTTCTTTCACCAGCAGGATATGAGCAAGGATTCCTGTGTTAGCCACCCACAGTCGTCCACTCTACCAGATCCACTATCAAAGGGCTCGTGAGTGGTGAAATTGTTCAACTTAAAAACAAATGGTTGCCCACAAAACATTTTGCAGGACAGCACCGAATATGAAATCCAAATGAAAATAAATCTGTCTGCTATATAATATACTAGTGTATTAATGCTTGATGATTATAGACTTCTGGTCTGAAAAGAATATCTGCAGCTAAACTCAAAGAAATAAAGTCACTTTCTCTGCTTTCACATCTCTAAAAACCATAGACACCTACAAAAGCTACCAACCTTCAAATGGCTCCAGCAACCTATGGACAGGGGCGTAATTTCCAGGGGGTTAGGGGGTTATGACCCCCCCCCCCCCCCCCCCCCCCCAATAATCAGACCCAACCAATATAACACCCCCAGTAAAATTATGAATTATCTTGCATATGCATTTCAGTTATTACCAGCAAAATAGTTGCATGTTTAATCATCTGGGAATTTACCCAGATTTCTTTCTTTCTTTCTTTGACCTGAGGTCCTCTATGCTAGCCAGTAAATTACTGAAGATAACATACACTGCACGTACACAGTTAGATTCACTCACATCTGATTTCACAAAGCTGGCATTCAGCTCAACATTTCAGAAACTGGACTTTTTTATTCTTTATACTGAATCTGTGCTAATCTCTGCATCCTAAAAGGCTAACTACAGGAAAACAATCCAGAGTCCCAAAGCTAACTGTCATTTCAGACTTAAAGTTATCCTCTCTGCCTTTATATTGTTCCAAACAGAAAAATATCCCCCAAAAACCCATCCTTTCAGCTGGAGTTGAACCAGAAACCTGAGGGCTAAACCTAACTTTATTATTTTGCCTTTAGTTCCCAGTTAAATTTACAGAGCCAAGGCCTTTAACTCGATAGTGCTGCTCTTTTCCCAGCCTCACTACCTCAGCTTTCTTCCTCCGTTTACTTTTGGGATTAAGTCTCTGGAACTGCGAAAATGCTGTTCAGCACGAGCAGCTTTATCTTAACTGTCCAAAGAAAGCTTTTTACCCTCAGTGACTCAGACCCTCCACCCCTTATTCCCCCCAGGAGAGAGAAACACACAGTTACTCAAACTAATTTACTGTCCAGGGTGGTACAGGAAGTTGTCAACGGGGCCATCCTGTTTTATGTCAAAGGGGAAAAAGCCTCTTTATCTCTGTCAACGCAGAAATCACAGCTAGACGTTGGCTTTTGTGTTAATAATGAGGCATCGTGTTGCTACAGGCTTTGGTTATCCTTCTATTTAGTCTGTCAACAAGCCTTCTGGTGTTTGTGTTTGACTTAAACACTGTCCTGATTTACACCGTGAAGCTATTTAAAGTCTTTCAAGTGCTAAAGTAGAATATTCAGTCTAAGTTGAGTGTCTCGTGCTAAGTCGTTGTTTTTATATTTTAATTAGGAGGTTGGGGGAGGCTGGGAGACGCAAAAAGACGAAGACATAAATATTTATATCCAAATAATACTTTGAAACATAAAGTTTATTTAAGTAGAAAATATATATTAAAGATCCAGTTTTGTGAATAAACCCACTGTGGCCCTCTTTGTTGGATTTGTGAGTAAGAGGTTGCTTATTTGCTGTGAGGAGTTTGGATTTACAGGAAACTCCAACTGTAATCTACATCTGTTTTATCTGGAATCTGGAACTGTCTAGACTGTGTTTACGTGGGGAAAATTACGTCTGCTCATTGACTTAATAAACAAGTGCAGCCCTTCTGTTGTGTACCTGAATACTTGAACTGAATGGCTCCACAATCTGAGGCAGTCCTTTTGCCTGCTGATTCCAAGAAACGGGCACTTTTTTACATTTCTGGCACTTCATGATCGGGGGAATCCCATCAACACTCAGCCAATGCAAACAGCAAATTCGATGGTGATCTGCCTTTTAGATTAAGAGATGTTTTGTGAGAAAAGTTGTCATTTTGGCCCGAAAACTGAAAGAGCATCCAAAATGGAAAGTTAGCATCCTCGAGGGATTTGAAAGTTCATGGCACTATTCCCTGTAGATTTTAATATTTTTGTATGTTTTACGTAGAAATTGCGTCTCAATGGTCATAAATATCCATGTTGAAAAGGTTAAAACAGCATTTTCCATGCATTTGATGTGTTCCCAAGAAAAAGGAGACCATGATTCGTGTCAGTAGCAACATATGGATAGGTTAATGATTTTTCTTGTTAGTTGGAGCACTGACACATTGTTACTGAGTCACACAGTCCACTGAGGAAGGTCAGTGTAGATGGAAAGGGCAGTAAAACACTGTTTCCTTCCTGTGTCCTAATTACAGTCAGTACTGGATTATGGAAGAACTTTTAAATGGTTTATAAGTCAAATCACACCAGCACAAATTATTGTGTCCTTTTTCACATCAGAAAACACTTGAAGTGCAGATACTTTTCTTTAATTAGAGGGGTTTTACAAACTTTTTGCATCAACTGTTTAAGAATTACCCCCATTTTTATAGACAGTGCCCCATTTTCACAGGTGTTGAACTCAATTTGGTAGTTTTTTACTGCAATGTTCAGTAACTGGTCTGAACATATATTAATGAAAGTAAAAGTGGCCAAAGGATTACAGAAGACAACTAATAAAAGGGACTTCAGAATGATTTCCATGGTCAAAAAAATGGTTAAGAAAAACATTATTCAAGAAAATCTTGAGGAGATAAGTGTGTAATTATCAGGGTCTACAATCAAGAGACACCTTTATGAATGGAAACACAGATGGTTTAGAAAAGGTGCAAACCACCGGTTACAGGCAGATTAGACTTCACCAGAAAACATCTAAAGGAGCCTGCACAGTCATAAAAGAAATATTCTTTGGACATGGGACACCAAGATGAAGTTGTCTGAGAGTAAATATGTAGGAGTCCAAATCACACCACATCATCTGTCAGAGACGTTTCTTCTAAGCCTTTTTAAAAATTGCAGCACAGAGAGTAAACAACAAAGTCATAAAGAAAATGAGCTGGTAAAAAGTGATATTATTCAACCAACCGCAGCTCTACCAAATCTGATGCGAGTGAAATGAGTGGATAAAGTTCATCAAGTACAGTCATCTCAATAATCTCTGAAGCCTCATTGCTGAATATGCCACAGTGGAAAAACTTCTTTCTATTTAAAAAGAAACCAGCCTGGTCTCTGTGGAGCGAGATTATGGGTGGAAAGGGTTAACGCTAGTACCTAAACAAACTATATGTCACAGTTCTTGTACTCTTTTGTGCTTTCAGTTCTCCTTTCTCTGTCCTCATGTTTGCCAGTTTAAGCTCCCGGTTTACTTTGAAGGATAGTTTTTCATGTGGCTCTTTGTATTTTTTACATCCTGGCTTTGTTTTTTCTTCCCTTTTCCACCTGGGTTTTGTTTCCCAATCATTGCCCTGTGTTGATGTACTCTTTTCTTTTATTTTGTCCTCTGTTCCTTTGGTTTTTCCCTCAGTTAGCTCTAGTGTTAATATCCTACCTCAGCCTTTTCGCCTCTGCATAGTCCTGCATTTGTGCAAGTTTAAGAACCTTGGGTAAATCATAAAACCACTTCTGGGGCTTCGGATCTCAAACTCCAACTGTACCAACTGTATGTAAAAGGCCTTGGAAACAGGTCAAAAGAAACACACTTTCAAACTCCACAAACGAGACCCGATTACAGAAAGACTTTGTCTCACAGTTTATTTGTAATCAGTGAGCAATAGCAAGACTACTGAAGAGGCTAAGAATGAAGTCAAAGTTGAAGTAATGGCTTTGAACGATCTTACTTGCAGGGCTCCACATAAGTGAGCCACTGGGAAATCAAATGAGACTACCACACTGCAACTCTGTTTATTTTTCCAGCACCGTATTGCCTCTCCTGGGCAAAGTAAAAACATAGACACCACCGGGACCTTCTCTTCCTCGGGGAGATCATACACCCACCGGAGGGAAACTGTTTTCCTCCCAGCTTTGGCCCTTCACAACGGAAAGACAAAATAACGCGCTGGTGGGCTCCTGCCAACTCTTGCAGCTGTACCATCCTCCCAAAAGGCATAATTTCCTTCCAAAGGCCTTTCCTCTTCCCGTTTTGTGGAATTCCACCATGTTGTTTTCTTTTTTTTTTTACCTCTTGTTTATTAGATGAGCAGCGATACAATCACAGGAGGCCTACGGAAAATATTTTTGGTTCCTAAATTGGAAGCAGACCTCAGTCACTTTTCCTCTCCTCTGTGACCGGGCATTGAGTCATAATTGAACCTGTGTTTATCATAGCGTATCACGCTGAGATCAGAACAACTCTGTTACAAGGGGCGGCTTCATCAAAGCAAGAAAAGCTCGCTTAGTCACTGATGAACAATCGCAAAGAAAGTGGAAAGAGAAAACAAGACTTGTCTGACCATCTGCTACAGATAAACAAAAAAGATCTTTGTGTTTGCTTCAAAGGAAATATGGAGGTTGGCCTGTAAATAATCTATACATCACTGTGAGGTCACAGTTTCCAACTTAGTGTAGTTTGATAAACTCTGTGAAATGACCTGAATTATCTGTTGGCTTAGACATAAAAATGTCATAGGAAATACATGAATTTACAGCATTAATTGAAAGTTTCATTTCATTTATCAAACTTTAGCTTTCTTGAACATTTTGCACATTTCCCATCAACCACTCTACAAGACGTGGTTAAATTTACCCCAGCTTTCCAAGGGAGGGTTCAGATCTCAGGTTGTCCCAGCTCTTAAATGCATTAGAAATTTATGTCTCAGTAACACAGTAGCAACAGCCTGACAACCACTTTTTGTTTTGGTGTTCCCTGATTGGTTTTAGGAGATTGCTGATAGTCATTGTGAAGTTAGTTGCTAAGCCCCAGCCTTGCAGCCCTAAAAGCCATTCAGTGACTCCAGGTAATCATTAGTTATTAGAGAACAATGTCTATTCCCTGATTGGTTAGTGAGTGGTTGCTCGCTATTGCTAGATGAAATTGGTTGCAAAGAGGTGCTGCCCCAAAAAACTCCTTGTGGTCGCTTTGGTTGCTGGCAGATTTCTGTGGAAGATACCAACTTGTCTGCAAACACTTGCCAACTACTTCCTGAACAGTTGCGAAAATGTGAAGATTGTGCCATGAACTGGGAATGGAGACCGTTTGCTTACAAAGCCAAAGGTTGCACCTTTTCAAAACATGTTGGTTTCTGTGGTAAGGCACAACTTCTGTTCACTGTTTCCAGTTAGTGTCACACTTTTTCAGGTTTCACTGCTGCTTGGGGGTTAGTTAGCAAGCGTTTGCAAAATCATCATAATCTTTCATGCGAATCCAGATGACTGCGGCAATCAAGCAACGACCAAAGCAATCATAACCACAATTTCTGTTGCAGCACCCTCTGTCTGACTTCCAGGAACCATACATATTTTTTCCCAGCGACCGGAGGCGTTACATTCGTCACAAAAGTTTAGTGTGTTAGCATGCTAACATGCGTTTTTACCACATGGAAGTGTTAAAAACCGCAGTTTGTGTAGTTCCTAAAAATGTCCACAGCCAGGTAAAAAAAAAAAAAGGTTTGGGGTAGTTTTTCCATTATAAAAACTGTACAGTGGGTGATTTTAAAAGATAACTCATCTGTTTGGATAAAGATAAGGTTTAAAGTTGGCATTTTATTATAGTATTCTGTTACTCAGCACCAGTTAGCAGATGTGTGTGTCTTGCATTTGTTAGGCCTGCTGCTTGCAACTCAAACTTGCTAGTATTAGCGGATGACTTTCCAGCAAAGGCCGACTTAAACATCTATTCTATGTAGAAACAACCTCAGCATCCATCTGCCTGTGGCTCGGATTTTGTAGTCGTACCACCAGTTTCCAACTCAGAAATCAGGGTAGGTCCTCAACTTTTTACTGGGTTAGCTCTCTATCCTATTAAAATATGCTTACATCGGACCATGACTGGTCCAAACTCTAACAGTGAGGTGGCTGTGTTCCTATTTTTCTTTCTTATTGGTTCATCCTCAAGAGACTAACTCAGGAAATACTATTTCAGTCTGAAGTGTCTGCCAGTAATGATGATTCACTCTCATTTCCATCTGTTTCACATCATAAAAACATCCCAGGGAGTATCTTTTTTTAAAGGTGAATGCCTATGTTGCCCCTTCACAGAGATTAGCTGTGCCTTGCTCCATAAGGTCGAGCCTCACTGACTGGTAAACTGAAAGAAGATAGCAACCTATTATTCATCCACAGTATTCGCACCCCTTGCTCCCTCGCACTGCTCACTGTCCTGATTTATCATCTACAGCCATGGGAAAGGTCAAAGGTGACTGTCTACTTCCTGTAGCTACATGAATTGATGAGATGCTTAAGTATGTCCTACATTAAACTTGTGCTGTGGTGTTGTAACATTGAGAAGGGCAGGAGACAAAATGGGAGCAGGAAGCACACCCCAGGACAATGGTATCATGCATCCTGCATCTGCTGTTTGAGCACATTAACTTACTTTGAGGCCCCTCCAAGAAGATTGTTTTTGAGAGTTCAGGTGGATTCAGTTTGGGGTTTGGATGTTTGTTTTACAAGCAGGACAAAATGTTGGGCTTTAGGCTGTGAGAGAAACAGGGAGTCGGGCCAAATTTCACATTTATTGTCCAGATGCTGACGAGTTCAGGCCTAAAGCTGGCTGGCACTACAATAGGATTATGTTTTTTTCCCTCAGAACATAACCTGGATCTGTTACTAATGGTCATTATGAGTGTGGTGTTTGCCCAAAAACAGCTGCATCCAAAGTTGCCAAAAAAAGCCGAGTTATAGCACCAAAACCAGAGGCAAAAAACAGGGAAACATCAGTAATTCATGAGTGGCAACATTAAATATGATTTTCTAATATGAGGTGTAAATAACTGTGTAAAGCCTTCCTATGTCGGCCCCGAGAAACATAATCTGCAGCTATGGTGAATAAATGGCAAGAAGTGCAGTCAAATAAACTCAAGCCTGAGGAATGCTGCTCGGGCCCCAGTGATAAATCAGGCATTTTTAAGGAAACTCCTACCCAACCCTTTACGCCCATAATCTTTCCTACTGAGGTCTCCAACAATGAAAACAACAACTATTGTTGAGAACAATGCAATCAGACCACCAAGCACACTGCTGCATTTTGTGGTCTTAGTCATTTGCTCCGGGTCAGTGCATGTAATAAGGTCAGCCGTAGGGATTGTTTAGTTTCGCGGATGTTTCATCAGACATACTTTAGGTTTCATCAGCACTTTAAGATTAATGGGATTAATAGGAAAACCGTGTTTGTAACAATTCGCTCATTATGTGGAACAGTATCCAGGCCTTACATGATATAATCAAGACAAGTATACAAATGGAGGAACTGCAGGTTTCAACATTACTGATGGCTTTGTAACAGCTCACTTCTGTCTCCTAAAATTTATGTTTGCGTGGTGAAAATACTTTGCACATGACATTTGTTGGACACTGCAGAGGCGATGGACAGGCTGCCAGATAAGGTCAGGCAGTAGTCTCCGAGGACTGTGATGTTTACAGATGACGCTGCGATCTATAGTGAGAGTATAAAGGAAGTCGACGAGGGGTAGTGAAGCTGGATGAGGTTAAACGCCTGGGGTCAAATCTCGGGGATGATTTGTGACAGAAAGATAGTAGTAAAAGTGAAAAGGAATGTTTAAAAGTTGGTGGTGAGACCTGTTTTGTGTGTGGTTCGTAGACAGTGGCGCTGGAAAAAAAGCATCTGGAGGTGGCAGAGCTGAAGATGCTCGTTTCCTTGGGGATGACCAGGATGGAGAGAGGATATGCTGGACAATGAGCAAAGAACGGCAGCCAAGAGGAAAAGAGGAAGATCACTAAAGGAGGTTCATGGATGTAGTAAAGGGGGACATGCAGAGGGTTGATGTGGGAGAGGAAGATGCTAGGGACAGAGTGAGATGGAGGCAGATGATCTACTGTGGCTGAAAGAGAAACTGAAAGAAGAAGAAGGAAGAAAGACTCTGGAGGAGGATGCTGGGGTGGATGGTGGGTGTACAAAGTTTGAGTCCCATTTGTGGTTAGAATTAAACAGCAAAAACGTTACATATAAAAAAAAGTGGTGGTTTGAACACCATGTTAAGATGTCACATTCACATCACTAACCTGTAATTACTCAATTTTGCAAGAATATTTTTTAAAAATTCTCATTTTGAATTTCATGTCGAGCATAACGGTTTATGTACTTTTCCTATTTTTTGCTTGAATAAAATTCCGCCTGCACAACAGTTTGAGGCCTCCATTGTCGTTGTTCTTGTTTCATAATGCAGGATTTTTAAAAATTGCAGACTGCAGGCTATCTGAGCACTCAGGCTCACAGATTTGCCGCTTGAAATAACCAATATCTAGATGACAAACTTAATAAATATCATCTAGGAAAACCTTGAGATCTTCCATGTAATCAGCTCGAGGGACATATGGAGGATATGGACATCCAAGTTCAGAGAAGATGAATAAAAATGGATGTATTGAGGGATAGTTTATGGAAAAAAGGGCTGCTGTCATAAATAATAAGATACAAATCAATAAATTAGGATAACTACACTCTTAGGAGGTAGTTTTCCTATCAAACCTTTACTTTTACTGCCAGTGCTGTCTTGCTGAGATAAAATGTTCCATGTTACTTGGCCACGTGCACTAATCCTCCAACATATGGTAGAGATGATGGCTTTTCAGCTGTGCATTCATATCAAGCTGGATGACCTGCATGTATAATATTTATATTTATTATTGAGTATTTTGAGGCGGCACAGTGATCAGCACTGTTGCCTCACAGTACATTAATGAAATGAGGCATTTCCCTCTGGGTATTCCGACTTCCTCGATGGTCCAAAGGCATCAGGTGAACTGATGATGGTATGATAAATAGACTGACTCTGTGTTAGCCCAGCTCGAGGTGACACCACCTCAGCCATCTCTGAAATAGATGCACTTCCTCTGTTATCATCAGTTCATCTGAAACAAGCTCAGACCCGACCTCACTGGACGGTTTGTTTTTGGGTGCTGGGACACACAGACAGTCCACGCTGTGATTTCCACTACAAAGCCACGTCTGTTTTCAGTGTAATGTTGCCTCAGGGCCTGAAGATCACAACCTTTTCATACTGTTTTTCTGACCTTTTTCCTTGTGTACTGAGACTTCCCCGAGTCTTTTAATAATATTATGTTCCGTTATCAGTGAAATCCCCGAATCCTTTCTAATTTTTCTAAAAAATAACATTGTTCATAATTTGTTAAACTACCTGCCCACTCAGGCTTTCACAGTAAGATGAACCTCTCACGTCTCTAATCTTCAGAAAGACTAAACCTCTCTCCCACTTATGCTACTGGTCTGATGCCAGTTAACCCAATCTGATGGGAGATCCTGTAATGAGTGTAGCCAATGTAGTAACTTAAAAAAAACCAAAACGTGTTCCTGACATCAAGTTAAAACTTCAAAGTATTTCAGGATTTCAAGTCTTATTTAAACCAAGAAGCTTAAAACAACTTTATGCTCATGTTTCTAAACACAGAGATGTTCCCTGAAGCAGTTTCTCAGTCAGGTGAGTAAGCAGAGCAGCGTAAACCGTTTTTTCCTGTGGGACTCTGGCACCACTCACCCAGCAGGGAGGCAGGATGGAGGGACGCTAAGTCAGCACGCTCCTAAACAGAGCCACATGTCTGCAGGTTGAGGCCAGCCAATCAGACACTGCAGGGTGGATCAGAGCCCTCGAGAACCCACTGGATCATTTACACCATGAGGAGGGAGAAAGCACCAGTGCAAGGCTGGGCTCTACAAGGGAGTGTGCGGTTAGGCTTTTACAAGCGACAAACTTAAATAAACAGGAAACCTGGCTCACATGGCCATCACGATGCAGTAAATAGGTTTTTATATTTGCCTGCAGGAGCAACTATAAATCCTGGAAACATTTTTGGGACTGCCGTAGCTGTTTACAGGCCAAAAGCGAGAGGATGCATGATGGTTATGTACGGCCAAACAGGGCTCGTGTCACTCTATAAAAACCGGTTTGCAAATGTGTTGCAGTTCAAGAGGTGGGGAATGTGTAAATGAAAAAAAGGACTCTTGTCAAACTGTCACTGTGTGCAAGAAAAAAGATGCGAATGTTCCCAATTTTAACGTCTGGCAGTCACACTGAGAATGACACAGCTGCCCGGTATAAAATGTGTACTGCTCCGTTTACTGAAACATCTGTAGAGGAAAAACTGGTTATTGCTAAGCAGCAGTCTGCAGCAGTCCCTCAGCACATTCAGGTTACAGGTCAAAGGTAAGAAAGAAAAGTATGTGGAGGATATTTCTCTTTGCCTTTCCAAGCAAAGCAGTTCAACATGACAGAAAGTGCATGTGTAATTCTTTCGTTTTGTTTTGCCAAGCGGGGAAATCCCCAAAATACCGTTTCAATAAAGCCTTGTCACAAAAGCCGTCTGGTTCTGAAGAACTGGTGATCTAGTGTGTTTTTATTGGCCACCAATTCTTAGTCATTGCATGTAGAGGTCATCCAGCTGACTGCATGTCCTGATAACCTTCATTATACTTCCCTCAGAAGAGATCGGGTGGGGGTGGAGGGGTGGGCGTATTAGAGTCCTCCAGCTTTAACTGAAGAATTCTATTAAAAAGTAGAATATTTAGACAGAAAACTGCCTATAAAGAAACGTGCTTTGAAAGTGTGAATAAAAAGCAGTAGAAATCCTGATCTGTTAGAGCAGGGGTGTCCAACTCCAGGCCTCGAGGGCCGGTGTCCTGCAGGTTTTAGATGTGTCCTTGATCCAACACAGCTGATTTAAATGGCTAAATTACCTCCTCAACATGTCTTGAAGTTCTCCAGAGGCCTGGTAATGAACTAATCATGTGATTCAGGTGTGCTGACCCAGGGTGAGATCTAAAACCTGCAGGACACCGGCCCTCGAGGCCTGGAGTTGGAGACCCCTGTGTTAGAGCATTAGACTGAGCAGTGTTTTTTTTCTATCCAGGTTTGCTTTTACTGCTGCGGTAGTGCGTTTGGGATCATTGTCAGGCTGAAAACTGGCCAATCAGATACATTCCACATGGATTTGCAGGGAAAATCAAAATCTTATGGTAATTTTCAGCTGCCCCACACCATGACAGAGGCTCCACTGTGTTTTACAGACGGGTACTGTTGTAATACGGCTGCAGGTACCTCTCCTCTGACCCTCCTCTGTACATACTGACCATTTCAAATTTGGATTCATCGCTCCGCAAAACTGTTTGCACTGATTTTTAGTCCAGTTCTTAGCAAATCAATGTAATTTGACATACCTCAACCTTTTCTCCCCATTTCCCTTCTTTAAAAATGGCTTTTCTTATACTGAGGCTATTTAAGGACATGATGCACACCATGCTTTTTGCCCTTTGGGAATCACCTTGTTGTTGCAAAAATACTTTAAAAATGTAAAACCCTGTCTGAAAAAAAAATAAAAATGGGAAATTGTGTTTTTTTTGAGTTCCTTGTGTGCCTTCCTGTGCTTTAATGACTCATAGATCAGTGATTAGAAAAAAAAATTTCCTCTGAAAAAGGTCACAAACAAGGCCTGGACTAAAAATGAGTGAAAAGCAGCCAATGTCCAAAAAACCATTCAGGAAGTTTGGCTTGGACCCAGAATCTAAAGAAATGAGGGCTGTGAAGACTTTTGCACAGTACTGTATGGTAAAAAAATTAACAGTGTGTGAGTAGGTACAAGCTCCCTTTTTAAGTTCTTTTTCAGCTTTTTACCTGCTCAGCTCTCTAAAGATTCACTTTATTGCTCTTAAATGTGTGAAATAACAGAACAGAAATAACAGAAACCCTCATTCACCCCATCCTTGCAAGTTTGGGAAATTGTCTTCATTAAATAGCAGTAAAAACAGGCTTTTCTAAAACACACGGAGGCCTCCCGCCAGACACAGACGTGCGTTTGCAGCCTAATCGCATCTTGATCGCTTCAGGTCGTCTTCTGTTTTGCTGTCAAACACCCATTTATCCCTCACAAGCAGCGATGTGAAGATTATAGGCGTTTAACGTAAAAAGAAAGAAAGACCCAAAAAAAAAAAAAGAAAAAGAAAAAAAAAGCAGGTGTCTGTGCCGCTTTTTCATTACAGCAAAAGCTCCCTCTGAACAGGAATTTCACAAGAAACAGGGGGTAGCTTTTCTCTCAAAGCTTCACATATTCCAGTGTAGTAAGAAAAGAAACCTGAATGTGCAGGGTGCCGATGTGCTGGTGGTTTTGTGGCGTGAGGTCAAGTTCATCATCATGTTTTTCCAAAACGCCTGAAGAGAAAATGAAAATGGATAAACCTCATCAGACAAACATTATTCAAAGCAGAGGATTTTCTCCCTGTCAAGGATGGACGGGGTTTTTTTTGTTTGAAACTCTTTGTTTTCAAACAATTGCACCGAGACAAACACAACCGGCTGTACTCAGCTGATTTATTGTGCAGATTAAATGTTTTTTTGTTTGTTTTTCTCATCTAGTCAGACAGTTTGAAAAGGTAGAAAAGAAATGCATACTTATTGAAATTCTCACTGCAACTTTTCGGACTCTGGAATACATCTTACAAAAAAAGTACATTGCTCAATTTGCTTCTTTTCCTTTTTTTTAAGCACCCCAAAATTACACTGAGCAGCAACTCTTATGTTGGACATTATTGGTCCTCCAGGACTCTTTTTGTGGTTCTGCTTCATGTTCCTCACAGAAGAAAAAAAAAATATATATATCAATCTGCTCCAGCTCTGTTCCCTCCTCTGAAAACCCTGTAAAGTGTCGGAGAGTTACAAAATGAGTTGAGAGAAAATACAATCCGTCTGACGCCAAAAGCTGTCCGTTTATGAGTCGCCGCCCAGGAACGGCGTGAGCTGCTTTTTCCACTGCAAGGACGGCGTTCCTCGGAGAAGCCCCGGTCTAAATTAAGTTCCAAGAATTTTATATTTCTGAAAGCTTCCAAACGTCTGGGGCTGTTTGGGTCTGCAGATCTGATCGAGTTCCCTCTTTTGTGTGAATTATCAAAGCCCCTTTCAGACATGCGCTCCTTTCCAATCATCTGATTTCATGTCTAAAACAAAAAAAAGCACCCGGGCCACTTTTCTATAAAACACTACGTGAGATTATGACTGCAGGTTGTTAGGACTATGACAAATTTTTGGATTTTATATCGCCAACTATGCTCCTAATTTGAAATAAAACAAAGATGTTGTGATTTGTTTTCAACATTATGAGCAAAGGTTTTGGGAATTTCTGCAGAAGGAAAATCACCTCAAATAGAATTTCTTGGGGGGTGAAAACAAGTCAAACTGGTTCTTGATGAGACATCGAATTAGTAGTAAAGTTGTAATAGCTGCAAAAGAGGCCGTGAGGAACATAACAATAAAGGTTTCATTTAAAAAGATGGCTGGAGGCAGTGATGTCACACGCATCATGTCTAAAAAGGGCTTTTGCGTCTGGTGTTTAAGGCATTTTCAATATCTTTTCTGCTACTACTCATCTCTATGACCCCCTCAGAAGTTGCAGGTCCTTTGGGTTGACTTTAAATGCAGTGTACTTGCTCAGCTGTACGTTTATGAAATGATATTTAAATGTCTTAGAAAGTAACCACCATACTGTAACATCGTATGCTGGGAGAAACTGCTTTCCAGCTCTCTGAAGCCGGACTAGAACTAATCCTTTCACCTTGCTCCCACTTCTGGTGATAAAAACCACGTGTGCCATCAGCTGCGTGGACGAAAAGAGCCTAACGAACTAATACTTTACACAAAATGAAACACTAACTAAAGTCCACTGCGTCCGAGGCCTCGAACAAATCGTGAGTCTGCTTTTCCCAAAGTGAAAATGTGCGCTGCACCCGTCAGGGTCTCTTAGCATGGAGTGACTACGGCTGGTCGGGGGGGCTGGCGGCGGCGGCCTCATCGTTGCTGCTGTCCACCTCCTGCTCCATGGGGCTGTCCTCCTCCAGCTGCTGGCTGGTGTAGTTGGTGATCTCCAGGAAGCCGCTGGGCTCCACTACCACATTAGACTGGCTGGAGTCTGGCAGGATGGAATACTGAGGAATCACCTGCGTGTATGAGAAAGATCAGGCTCAGAGTAGGTGAAAATAGTCCCTATCTGACTTTTTTTCCCCCACTCTAGACTCTGTGTGACATCACGGAGAGGGGATATCCCTAATATGGTCCTCTCAGTCACATGGTTCTGACTGCGTACACAGAAGCCCCTCCTACTTACTGTTCAAGCCTGTTTGTGAGGGGCAGCCAATCAAATCAAACTTGGCTCAAAGAAAGAGAAGATAAAGTTAAATAAATGCTGCAGTGGAGTACACGATAAATGAGTCCCAGAATAAACTATGGAGCTAGAAATAAGTAACCAAATGTAAGTTACGTCAATACTGAGCATATAGGTTTGCATATACAGTGGTCGTTTTCCCTTTTCCTGTTCTGGGGGAATCACTCTATTTTTTGACATTTGAGACTGTGAGTGCCTTCTTCTGGGCTTTATCATCAGGTAGTGATGCTTTAAGATGGTATTTTCCATCCTTGTTGACATTTTTTTTCAGCTTTAACTTAAAGAAACAAAACAGGACTTTCAGGGAAATCCACCTGTTCACCTTTGTTTCTGAGAATTAGACGAGAAGATCGATACAACTCAGAGAAACTGTTTAGGCTTTAAGGAAAAAAAACTTTTCTGTTTTACAGTTTCATACAAAGGATACACACATGGTGACAGTAAAGTTGGGGAACAGTGAATTACATATTCTTCAGTGGCCAGGTCAGTTACCTGATGGCAGCCTAACAGAGCTGAAGACAGCTGCAGTAAAAACCTGACAGAGCATTTCAAGATATAAAAAACAATCCTGGACGTTTTTCCATTTTTTGAGCCTCTGAAAATCAGAGACTGTGTCAGGGAAATCAGGGAAAATTGCAGTTAATGCAAAATCTTTTAAATTAAAGCTGAAAGTCTGCACTTCTGCTGCATATTGGTTTGTTTGTACATCACCTCAGCTGATTTTAAAATCACAGGCAAAACCACAAAACTGTCAGTCCAAATACTTATAGACCAAACTTCTTCACTCTTTCCCCCTTGGACGCTTCGGTAACCCTCGTTTCAGCCCTGCTTTTAGAACCAATTGACCGACTCTGCATGAGAGGTTAGTGAGGGTGTTCCACGTCTTCACTGACGTATACGGAGGCGTCAAAACTCGCCTTTGAGAGTACTGAGAGGTTGTCAAATGTTGCCCTTGTAGGGGAAAGTGTTAAGAAAAATGTTTGCTTAGCGTGAGATAAAAACACAGGACCAGCTGCTCCATTAGACGAGCATTTGCAAATAAAATCTGTTGGCATGAAAACCTGATTTAAATAAGACGTTTAGCATGGGTGTGTTTGTTTGTGACGAGTTCATCTAAAATAAATAAATAAATAAAGCGCTGTCTTTGTTAAATCTCTTTAACAGTTGCACATGTTGCCTAATGAAGGATCAGAGGATGGCGTTTATGGTTGTGGTGAAAAATGTTTCAGTTTTGGCTGAAAATCAGTTGTTTAGTTAACCAAGGACTTTTTAAAGTTTATAAAGTATCTGTGATTATCATTATGCACCGTCCATTAAAAAAAAAACACGTGTGCTTTCCCTTTGATAACGTGGCCATATCATGTGTTCTTTGTGCAAAAACGTTTATCTGCTGTGTGATTTATCTCCTCAGTAACGTACAATACAAAACGTACCTCGATGACTTCCAGGTCTTCCTTGCTCCTCTGCGCCGCGAGGCCCTGCAGGCAGCTGAACTGCTGCGGCTTCGAGTGGGAGTGATGCATGGCGGCCCCGGAGCTGCTGATGAACTGGCCCGAGTCCAGTGTGCCGGACATGGCCTGGACCTCCAAAGCTTTCCCCAGAGGGCCGCAATCACTGGAGGAATCCACCACCATGGGCTCTGTGCTCGGATCGATCTCCGCCTCCATCATGGAGATCTTTAGGATGTCCGACACTGAGGGCTTGTCTCCAGAAGGCCCGGAGCTGGACTCTGGGATCAGTTTGGCGGCAGCCTCCCCGCTGCTGAAGACAGGCGACGAGTGGTGGGAACTGCCAAAGGTAATCTTGGTGACGGTGGCACTCTGCGTGATGATTGGCTGCTGCAGTGACAAATTAGAAGTACTCGTTATTACTGAAGTATTACAGCTGACCTCTGGCAGGAGGAGAGACAGTAACCAAAGCAGGTCCTGATAAGAAGATCATAATGAACTGAAATGATAATCAACGGCATGTTTGCAGGCTCTGTGTGTGCTACAGCTCAGCCAAAGACAAGATAAGTGTTAATATTTAAAAGTCAGATAGTAGGAAAGCTTGCTGTGTGGCTCACAAGCTCCAAATATACAGACACTAAACTCTTGCTTCAGTCCAACTGTGACAAATGAGCTGATTTGTTATTTGTTCTCGCCACCAATCGGCCTTTGGTTGCCGTGACAGATAACAGAGAGAAGCAGCAGCTGCAGCCAGCATTAGCACAGCCATAATTTAATTTCCCCTTGTTTATCGGTGTGTCACATGAGGGGAAAACAAACAAAACAAGACAAGAGGTTCATTCCATTTGGCATGAACGAAGGGAAATCCCAGCAATGAAACATGCACTGCTTTTATTAGATGCTGAGAATTACTTGGGAATGCTGTGGATTCCCTTCTGTAGACTCAGGGAAGCTTTTAAGAACAATAATCCAAGTTGGAATTTTGAACATGTCTAGAGGAACGGTGTCAAACTCATTTTAATTCACGGGCCAAAACCATGAGCCAAAAGTTAAATACACCCTTTACCACATTTAACTTCATAATGTGTCATTTTAATAACTACTTAGAAATGAACAGGAAGTTTACACATTATATAAACAGCACGTTCCCTTTCTTTACTATATTCACACCTCCACATTAACATCTCCTGATCAGAAAACCACACGTCGAGTTTTCATTAATAATGAAAGTATGTCACATTGTTTAGTGATGTTCAGCATTTAAATTACCTCAGTTTGAACTTTGAATCCACTTCTATTCTTGTGTTGGATTACAACCACACCATGCAATTAAAAAAGAGAAAGGTGGCTTTGAGGGCTTCATTCTGGGCCCTGACCCACATGTTTGCCATCGGTGCTCTACAGTGATGTTATTAAAATACTGCTCACTGTATTTAATAGATGTACAGCAGTTATTTAATGCACTGAGCACCAAAATGCAGCTGATCTCTTTTGATAAACATAAAGTGTCACTCAAATTGATATCGCCCCCCTGGGAGAGTGGGAGATAAAAGGGGAGGCTGGGTGTAGGCCTCTCCCTTTTATCTCCTAGTCATGGGACTGGATGTATGTTTGTGGTCGTGGATCGGGACAGAAGTGAAAATCCAATCACGTGTCACCCTCGACAGGTTTTATCAGGTGACTTAACAGGAAGTCATCAAAAGACAGGAATTTCTGAGGAGGAGAAGCTGTGGGCATCAGCTGCCTCTGGAAATTTACTCCTGGTGAGCAGGTGTAAAATCCACTTACCTGGCTGGAGGCGGTTTTGTCGGTGCTGACGGGGTGGTGCGCCTGCAGCGGAGGAGGGTGGGACATTGAGGTGTGCAGGGGCCGGTGGTGGGACGTGGGGGCCTGCTGGAGCTTCGGAAGCTGTGGCGTCAACATGGGCTTGGTTGGCGTGCTCGGAGTGGTGGCCTTGGCCCCGGCCGGGGTCGGTGCGCTCACAGGTCTGTCTTTAGGACTCTGTGTTAAGGTTTGGGGTTTGGGCTGACTCTGCTCTCGTAGCTTGGGGATTTTCTTAGTCAGAGGAGGAGTAGAAGGGAAGGCGGTGGAGGAAGAGGAAGGCTGGCTGATCTGAGGTTTGCTCTGCAGCTGCGGCGGCGGTGGCGTCTGCTGGGTGGACGTGGAGGTGGAGGTGGAGGTGGAAGGGTGCCGGCTCTGCTCGGCCTCGGCCTGGCTCACAGGCGGCGGCTGAGCACTTGCAGAGTGGGCGGGTTGCTTGGTGGGTTCTGAAGCTGGTTGGGTGGAGCGGTAGAACAAGCCTGTCTGGGGGTCCAAAGTGTCTCCTTCCAACTCACCCGCCTCTAATACAGCCTCAGGTTTACCATGACTGTCAGAGGGCTGGAAAAAAGACACATACATGACGCTGTTAACTATCAGCAGGACAAAAATACGACAAAGAATTTTATGGAGAAAAGACTGTACAAAAAAGATGGACGTAGCCATTGATCATCCAATTGATTTGTGAATTTTTTATTTTTTTCCCCATCTTGACTTTTTGAAACAAGATCCACCATTGAAGTGCGGCTCTGACTGAGAAACGAGGGGCACTGCGCACTGATCCGATAGTGACCTGTCAATCAAAAGGTAGACCCGCCCTAAAGCATTCCCCGTTGTATCATTCCTCTCGAGGCTAATGAGAACCATCATTTACGAAATTCATTCATGTTGCATTCAAAAAGCCTTGAAAGTATCGACTGAGCCCATAAACTAATCCGGAAAATGTTTTCCGAGGTCTTGGATGAAGTGACAAGTAGGGGTGTTATTTTCCACACACAAACCGGAGGAGTCGCCCCCTAATGGTCTTTAGAAAGAATATAAGTTTTCAGATGCACTTTCGCATTTACTTCACTTTTAAAAACCGTTTACAGTCATGTGAAAAAGAGTTCTCACAGGAGTCTGTGCAGTTCTGTGAAAAAATTAAGAACAACTTAACCACGTCCAAAGGATTTCAGAGGTAGGGAGTTAGATGTCCAGCGACATCCAGCAGGAAAGATAGGATTTTTTTTATAAGATAAGATGAACAATTTTGGAATATGTCAATTAACTAACTGAGCATTTTTTTGGCTTACACTGTTTTCTGAAAACCGTAAGAAATGACCAAAAGACGATACTAATATTAATGAGTGTTTTTAAGTTGTTTTTAAATTTTAGGCACAAGAATATTGATAAAACATTAATTTGTGCGTGAAATGTTCATATACAAGGTTTATGCATAGATGGGTCAATGTCCTGTGGACAGACAAGAGTGATGTGGAGATGTTTGGCCATAATCCACAGCAACGTGTTTGGAGAAAACCAGACGCACATCAGCACAAACACAGCATACCAACTGTCAGCTAGGTGGAGGATGGGTTATTGATTTGGGTTTGTTTCGCAGCCACAGGACCGGGGCACCTTGCAGTCACTGAGTAAGGTATGCATGAAGCCATCTGTTTGACACTTCAAGCTTGGGCCACAATTAGATCATGTAACAGGACTGTGATTCCAAGCACAGCAGTAAATCTACAAGACAAAGTCCAGACCTCAATCTGATTGTAAAGCTGTGGCAGGACCTTAAGAGAGCTGTGCACAACTGAATGATCAATGAACTGAAGCAACTTTGTAAAGAAGAGTGGGCCAAATTTCTCCACAACAATGTGAGACAAAGTAACACACTGACAGAAGTCGTACAGAAAACAACAACTCATGTTATTGCTGCTAAAGGTGGACTTACAAGCTACTGAATCACATGGCTTAATTAGATTTTCACAGGAAGTCCATAAAGGGGATGTTTATTTAATTTAAAGGTTCTCTGTGCAACATTAAAAAAAAAAAAAACCCCCATCAAACGCAACGGTTTGTTTTTATACTTTTTCAAAGCTGAAGACGCTGCACTTTGTGGCAACTTGCTCTCAGTTTCTGTCCTCTGATATCAAACAATTGTTAAAAAAAAACAAACAAACATGGAAACCAAGACAATAACTGCAATATAAATAAGAAAAAAAAACTGCACTGCCATGCTTTCACAAAGAACAAGAGAAAAATTCCCAGGAAGCATTTTGCCTCCGGTGGTAATCCACCAAACCAGATGAAAGGTTTGCATTGAAACTACTACTTTCACGCAGAGAAACTGTTCCTATGAAAGCAGTTTACACCAGTTTTCTGTGGATCACAGAGGAGCTCACATATATTTTTAGAACAAATGACACAAGGTTTGACCCGTTTCTCTGCAACACATTTATACATTTATGTTTATTTTGTACCCTTAAGACCAAAGTCCAACCCTCACCACGTGTGACGCTGGAGCCGCAGAGGAGACAGCAGCAGGTTTGGTTACCACAGCAACTGTGCTTGTTTTATATGGCTTCCCCAGCTGCTGACTGGAGGACATAACCACCTCTTCATCCTGCGAGGGCACTCCCACTCTGGTGGCTTTTCCTGCAGTGAAATTAGTCATGCTGTCAGATGATGAGGTATTAAAAGTAGTAGTAGGATTCACACACACACTTCAGCTTCCGTCACTAAATGACCTAAAAAGGAGAACCATGTTTCACAAGCTGCCCACTGCGAGGTTTTAGTTTGAACTGCATTTCATTCCACTGAAATCATGACTGGCACTGAAAACAGGAACTGCAAAGTGCTGAATATGAAGCATGATGGAGAGGACTACCTCCTGCGACGTATTCAGCGCTGGGTTCAGCCTCTGAGGTAGAGGGTTTGGGGGATTCAGGGCTGGGCTTCTTCTCCTGGGCCAACTGGATGGGCACAGCCATCTGGCTAAGGTCGATGGTGTGCTGCCTGGGTTTGGATTCTCCCTTTTCCTTCACTGTCAAGACGAACAACAGTAAAATTCAGCATCATTTACCAATTCAGTCATGTTTACAGCTCATATTCACTGTTAACTTCATCTGGTTATTTCCAACCTGTCCTCGACTTTAGGCCCGAGCGAGGGCTAGCAGACAGAAACTGTTCCTATAAATGTGCACTTAAAGTTTCAGGGTTTTTTGGTACCATGCCTGTACACGCCGGGTTTAGAGCACCAACTTTCTCTCTGAGCAATCACTTTAGTTTTAAATCCAGCTGAAATCTCAGCACAATTCTTGTTTTTGACACTTGAACGGAAAGTTCTGTTTGCCTGCATAATCCAGATTTCAGTGCTGCAGACCAACTGCTTGACTTATTTGGCTCGAGCGTCTCAGTACATAGCATAGTTTAGTAGCACTAAAGCAGATAAAGCAAGTGTTAGCTTGACTAACTGTAGGCTACATTTAGACTTGCTGACAGAGCTGCTAAGGACCACAAAATACAGCCTACACTCAAACTGACACTTTTAAAATTGGCTAAAACACATTTTGCCGCATAACTTCATAACAGCAGTGTGTTTAACATCTGTGTCTGCAGCATGTGGTGATTCTCCCCTTCACTCTTAACCTGGAAGAAGTGAGCAGCGAGTGGGTGAAAGTTTCAGCGCACTGGTTACCTGTTTGCAATGTCACAGGTGGAGAAACTTATAACTGCTCATAAAGCTGGGAGGCGGTCTTGTTTCCGTAGAAATGCAAAAAACCCCCCAAAAACCCCCAAAAAACCCAGTGATAACAATGTAAATAGCATGTTCATGATACGGTGCACCTTCGAGGTCTGGTGTACCATTTGCCACGAGAAGCTATTTGTTATCACAGATATAATTTGTGTTTTGATTGTTGAATCCAAGCTAGCACGGAGGCGTGGACAGGAAACAGGCTACAGAAAGTCGCTGAACCGCAAACAGGCAGCTTGTAAAACAGGTTAAGTTGACTGTGTGGAAACCCTGTTATAGAAGAGTAATCAAAGCACAATAGTTTCTTTACTCAGTGGTGTGCAACTTTTTTTGCTGACTATCTCAAAACCGTGGAGGCTCCATGAATGTGCATTTCACTTAAAGCGTTTCAAAAGTAAGTAAAGGTTGACTGCCACATCGGTTTTGGAAGAGCTGGAACAAATTAAAACCGTTTCTTATAATAAGGAAGATCTGCTTTCCTGGCAGAATCAGGGGAAAACAACAACAAAATAATTACGATAAAAATCTGTTTTTGTAGCGAATCACTCGAGCTCTTTACTCCTCACGTCTCAGGTTTGTTTTGTAGCAGGGAAGTTATTTTTTTTTTCAAACACACTTCTTAATTAAAACTCCATAAAACACCTTTAATGTGCATACAGACAAAAAAAAAAAAAAAGGCAAATTGGGGGATTATACCCCTGAGCTGCTGGATGGAAGGCTTTTAATTTGAAACACATGTGCAGGAAGTGTTGAGTTACACTGTCTGCTCTTAAAAAAAAAAAAAAAAAAAAAAAAAAAAATCCAAACAAACTGCAAAGTAAAACCAGGATTGGGATAAATGAATATGTGAGACCAATATTAACGATGAATTGAGCACCAGAGCGACGAGTACGGCAGTTTTTGGACCGCTGTGCTGCAGAAATATATTCTATAAACTCAGATATGATGCTATGACCTAAAACAGATGCCTTTTACCCTCCGAGGTCTAAAAAACACCCCATCCCCCCCCAAAAAACAAAAGACATCATCCAAACACAGGGTTAGGTTAGATTAAGGTTACTTCTTTGCCGATAATTTGGACCTCATTTCGTTAATGTGATCTCATTTTAAAAACATAAAAAAAGCTCGTTGTCTCCAGTTCATGACAGCTTTATAAAAATTTATGTATTTTGAGTATTAACGCTCTAAAGAGTTTTACAGACAACACTGGGTATTACCTTCATTATGGATCAGGTTTTGCGCACTAAACAGCAATTAGCTCTTTGGGAATTTTCACTCACAGCCAGATAAATGCTATCGGCTGCTCCGCGGTGCCGCTCATGTGAGTATTTAAATATTTAAAAAAAAAAAAAATTCCCACCTTCAAATATTCCATGGGAAACCTTTACCTTTGCATTTGCTTACATCAGTCCTGTTCCACAGGTTTGCCATCTGATGAGCTCACCATCTAAGCAATGCCTCGAGCACGAAATGCATAATTACTGTCGGCCTGCAGCTCTTCGTGCTTCAGCAGTTTCAGGAATGTTGTGAAAATTTGTTTGACACTTGAGGCGAGCACCACCTGTGTTTGTATTTCTGATGAAGCTGAAGCGTTCGAGCTGTTTTTTCGAGCTCCTTTCAACTCTGCTGAATCAGCATGTGCACGGGTGGTAAACCCCCACCTCTCCTCTCCTCTTCCTGTGACACCTGCAGCTTTTTCTGTGACGTGATGGCTCACCTGATGTCTGCTGAAGTTCAAGAAGAGCTTTTATGGTGGAAGTGGCCGACTGGGATTCCCCGCCAGATACCTCCTGGTAGATGATGGTGGGGCTGGACTCCACAGCTACTTCCTGCTCAGTCCAATCCTGCTCTCTGGAGGACACCACGTGCACTACAGGCTGCGCTTCTGAGGAGCGGACAGTTTTTGTTCTTTTAAACCAGCGATTACCACAGAATAAATACACATCACATTTCAGTCAACAATCCTGAGGCAAACACCACAGAAGCAGGAGTTTATCTCCTATCTTTGTGTCATGGGAAAAGTAAAGGGAGGCATACCTTGAGCGCTGCCCTGGGAAGCCTCGCTGACTAAGGCGCTGGCCTCCGCGAGGCTGGCAGCATCATCCTTTGCGGCCCCGTCCTGGCCCGGGGTCTGACCCTGACTCAGTTCGGCGGAGCGGGTCACCTGCTGCAGCGTCTCAGTGACCAGCTGCCGGGTCTGCTCGCTCACCACCGCCGTCTGGAAGACCGGCTTCGGTTTGATGAGAACCTGCAGGAAACCAGAGGAGCATACAGTGTCCTGAAAGCTGTTGACTGATGTGTGATAAGGAATTATAGTCCTAATGAGTGGAAACACAAGCCTGAAAGCAAGGGTTGGCCTCCCGTAGCCTCTGACCTCCTGTTGTGGCAGGCCAGATGTTTCACTATCCATTTAGACTTCCACTACTTTACTTCTTTCTTTCCTTCTCTCTCTTCCTCCACGCAGCCGGTCACAACGAGTTTTTCAATGTTAAGATTTTATAATCTTTTCATTCACTTTTTTATATCAATAACACATCAAAGGTAAAACCAGAATGTCAACACACATCTGTATTCATCTGCACTAAACAGCCTCTTTATCACCTGGCTTGTTATCACTTCTTCTTTTCACTTTATTGTAACACAAGAGCACTTTCGATGCCCATTTTTGGCATCGTGACACCTGTGACTTCTTGGCCGCTGTTGTGTGGGATGTGTTCTGCTTTGCACTGAGCCTTACTGGGATGTAACTGCCTCCACCACCCTAATCCAAAGCTTTTACGCAGTCCAACATGCGGCCCTGCTGCCTCTTGCTTTTTTTTTCTGTTTTTTTGTTTTGTTTTTTTAAGTAAGACAACATTCAATGAGACGGGATGTTTTGCTTCCACAAGCATCTCTAGCTTGCTTGGCACCATCCTCGCACAACATCAGTGAGCTTCACCTGACCGAACCTTTTCTTTATATGTTACACTGTAATAACTTTCACTATTTGGCATCTGTTTGAACAGACTCACCTTCTGCTGAACTTTTATCAATGATTTATTGTGATATAGAATTTGCCTCTCTATGGGAAATGGAAAATTTGCTTAAGTACACAGTGACTCAGTGGTTCCTCAATAGTGTGCCTAATCAGTAGGATTCAGGAACCACAGGCCTATGTTGCAAATCTGCTGCGTCACATTTGTGTAAAGAAACACAAGATCTGACGTGTTAGGCGTTGTTCCTACGACGTCATTATTAACGCTTTTCGTGTATTCTTATTACAAAAGGCTCATGTTATGTCATAGCTTTGCATGTTCCAGGAAGAATACTACTTCCCTTTAATATGGCCTCAAAATAATGCACAACTAATGCGATAACGTACGCAAAGCAGTTGTGCCATGTAGTAGACCACAGACGAGACAGCCTTGAGTTATTTTTGAAAAGGTAGATTCCTGAAAACTAAAACTAGACTAATTGAAATAAAATAAGTCAAACCCTAGTTTCGGTTTTGCTTTTAGACGGGACATAAATTCCAATCTCCCAGGTGAAACGAACCCACTAATCCACCACAACCTGTTACACTGATTCTAATCTTTGCATCATGGCGTTTACATTTTCCCCTTAACGCTTGCCCTGGAACCACATCATCATACGTGAGCACCAGATGCATCACACGCGCACAACATCTACCAGGGATAGCGCTCCTGGAAGGATCCTGTCATTTATATTCTCTCATTAAAAGGGAGACTCCTTTGCAGTTTTATTAGAAAACTAAACACAGAGGACAGGATTTCCTTGAACCGGTGAAGAGAACCAGAGACGGATTGGCGTGAGAATACAACTGGCCACCTTTAACATAGTTTACTGTGTGCACAAATGGAGAAACACAACTGTGTGGGTGCAGCTCTCACTGCTTATGTGCAGACACACTGTTGCTGCTGCCAGGAAGTGCTTCCTTCCCTCTTAATGGTAACAAGATATGGCTACACCAGCGAGTGCACTATTGGTCAAGCCATCCTCATCTTTACAGTTCTTCTAAGGCTTCTCGGTTGTTGTTACTCGTGTAACCCTAGTTAAGGATAACAATAATGACATGTATAAAGATATCATCGATTCTTTTTTAAATTTTTTATACTTCAGATTTATTCGTGTTGTGTAGTCCAATGGCGAGTAAAATGTTGCACCATCTAAAGAGTCTGTTCTGAATGACAATGAAGTGGCTATTTTATTGTAGTGGGCTAATAACAGCCTGCATCGCCAGCTTAATGTTTGTGGGATTCCCCTCAAGAAAAGAGAAATTATAAAAACTTTTTTCTTGCAAATAAACAACAACATAAAATATCTGATGGCGAGGGCTGATAAAAAACTTTAACAAAAAACCCAGAGAGCTCTTAAATGTCCCGTAAGGCTAATTTGTCGTTAGTGACACAATAAAGTTCACTTTATAAATAAAGCACAGCTTTGCCTCGAGTCAGACGGCTTATCGGAGGCAGCAAGTTGCTTCTTATCAAACATGTTACAGCGGAGTTAGTCGGAAGACATTATTTAGACTACAAGTTTCTTACTCATGAACGCTGACATTAGCTGAGTCATTTTTCCGTCTGCTTCAGCGGCTGCTGAGTAACTAGGTCATAAACGTCGAAACTGACTGCTTGAGAAAAACACTTTAAATATTACAGAAACTGGAAACAAACTTTGGTAAACAGGTGTCATGTTCGTCACTGGAAAAGAGAAAAGAGAGGCTGGTATTTAAGCCAGTTAAGAAAATGTGGCAATTAGTGGTTTCACTCCAACTGCACAGCAGATTAGCACTGTGGGTGTTTAACTCGGTGACTACAGTACTCATTACTCACTGACCACAGTTTCCCCTTGATGACTAAAAACGAACCTTGAATTCTGAATTTAGACCTTTTTTTTGAGAAGTCTGATATTGAAACAATGACAAAGTATTTGTGAATCAACTTGAAAAAGAAAAAAAAAAAAAATCTGCAGAACTTGTGATTTATGTTTTTGTTATTAGAGAGATATTTTTAGAGTTGGCTAAGACGGTGCGGCTGACAGCTCGTGTTTTCATTAACCCTTCACTTTAACTTTGTGTGTTTGCAGCACAAACCGACCTGGAAACTAGTATAGTGGGACTTACCCTCTCAGAATATTTCTGACAATTTTATCTTGAATTCAAATTCCCCCAAAAGGTTTAGAAATATCAGGCGGAGGCTGCAGGCTTTGGTCTGAACATCTTTTTTGTGGGCGTTTCTTCTTAAATTACTATATATGCTTTCGCTAGTCATTTAACATCTGTCAGAAATCTAAGAATTTCTCCAGAAGTTTGCAAAAATAGGCAAAATAAAACCCCCCCAGGAACTGAAAGAGGTCAACAGCAGTAACTGATTTTAAAGCTGTGGACTTTGAACTGCAGCTTCTGCTAAGAGAGGACACAAAAAAAAAATTAGAGCTCAGGGGATACTAATAGCGTGCAAAAAGTCCACTGACCACAATACCTGTATCACCTCACTCTGCAGTTCCCCTCTGGTGAGCTTTAGCCTCTTTCAGCTCACTGTTTTGGCTTTTACAACCTCCAGTTTGAATTCAGGCTCAGCTAAAGTCACATTACACACAGATTCAACAAGTTTCTTCACAGGACAGCATCACACGGTTTCTGCACATCCATGGTGCGAATCTCCTGCTGCACCAGATCCCAAAGGTTCTCTAGTGGAGTGAAATCTGGTTAGGGCTGGGTATAGTCACTGATTTCTAGAATCGATTCGTTTCCGATTCACAAGGTCCCGAATCGATTCGATTCGATTCAATTTGATTCGATTTGAATCTGGGAAATTTTGACAGTCAGAAATATTATAATTCAGATCAGTACATTTACATATTTTTGTATCTATAAAAAGGAAGCTGACACACGCAAGACTTTATCAAAGGTGTGAGCGTCACAGCAGATGCCTTTGTGTCAAAGTAGCTGAAGATAAAACACAGAAAAACACGAAGGTGGTTTTCCTGTCCTGGGATTTTATAAAAATATTCTGCAGTACATCAAAAACGAAAGAAAACCATTAATCAACATATGAACGTTACCTCTGACGTTACAGCGGTTTTATTACAGACACTAAGCGTTTTGCATTTTGCATAATTTTAAAAAGTTTAAATTTGTTCAGTATTGAACGGCAGAAATTAGGTTTTCTTTTCGGAAGTATGTAAAAAACAAAAAAAACAAAAACAGCGGCCGACAGCGCTGTAAACAAGACTTGTGCGTAACAAGCAAGCGAATAATGCAGAAAAAAGATTTTTAGACGGGAAACTGTTCTTGAAGTACAGAGAGAGAGAGAGAGAGAGAGAGAGAGAGAGAGAGAGAGAGCTGTGCATGAAGTGTGATTTTATCATGGTGGAAGCAAAACAGTAAAAGTCAGAGTGATTTCATGACGATGTTTATGTGAAGCGTAGTTTGGATCTTCTTTTGCTGCTGGTTCAGTCAATATTGTTTGGAGAGAGATAAAACTAACAGCTTTAGAATCAGCGCAAAAAGGGCGTGAACACAAAGCGCGGACCCGCCGAAACATCAGAATCAGCGAGCTGTCGGCTTTCAGCCCCGACTGTGTCCGTGCAGTTGTTGTGCCAAAAAGTGATTGTCTGCCAGAAAGTGATTGCCATCCGCGGGAGCGCGCGCAGCCGCTTAAAGCTGCAGCGCCCGTCGGGTGAGAAAGGCGACATCTCACTGATTCTGATCCGCGGGTCCGCGCTGTGTGTTTACGTCCTTGTGCAGAATCCATGTACCTGCTCTCATTTACTGTCTTAGCTGTTTGGTGGTTGTTGAAATTTTGTGAGGTTTCACCTGAGATTCTGGCGTTTCGGGCAAAATAAATTTATATTAAAAAATCGATTCAGGATTTTAATGAATCGATTTCACGTTATCCAAGCCAGAATCGATTTTAATCGATGAATCGATTATTAAAACCCACCCCTAAATCTGGTGACTGTGGAGGTCATTTGAGGACAGTGAACTCATTGTCATGTTCAAGAAATCAGATGATCTGAGCTTTGTGACATCCTGCTGGACGCATCAGGAGATGTTCTGCAACAACACTCAGGTAGGCTGTGGTGTTCAGCAGAAAGTCTGACCCCCCCCCACAGCATTACACCAGCATCAAGAGCAGCTCTGAGCCTTTGATAGAAAGTGGGACTGATCCAGGCTTTCATGTTATTTGTGTATTGCCCAATAAATTCTGACCCTACAATCCAAATTGCAGCAGAAATTGAGACCAGGCAATGTTTTTCCAGTTGTGTACTGTCCAATTTTGTTGAGCCTGTGCAAACTGTAACCTGAGTTTTCTGTTCTCAGATGTCAGGTGATCTTCTGCTGCTATAGCCCATCTGCCCTTCTGCATACCTTGTTTGTAACAAATGATTATTTGAGTGACTGTTGCCTTCCTATCACCCTGAAGCAGTCTGGCCATTCTACACAGATCTCTGACATCAACAAGGCACGGCCACTGACAAGATATTTTCTCCTTTTCCGTGAGAATCCAAGTAGATCAGGAGTTTATGGAATGCTCAGACGAGCCCATCTGGCACTGACAATCATGTCACTTAAATCACCTGTCTTCCTCAGTCTGATGCTCGATTTAAACCACATCCCTACATGCTGAGTTGCTGCCGTGTGACTGGCTGATTAGATATATCCATTAAAAAGCAGTAGCATAAGTGTACCTATTAAAGTGGCCCGTGAGTATGTTCTTGGGGGGGGGGGGGAAAGTTATGCAACATCGAAAAGTTTTTAATTACTGGGGGGGAAAAAAAAAAAAACAATCAGTGGACACAATTTTTTGGTCGAATCTTTCAACTGACGCATCTACCTCCCTGTTTCTCTGTGTGTGCTTGATGTCCAGATAGCTGTCCCTTTTGATAACACAATCAACTTAAGGGCGATAATATGTCAGTGTTGTGGTTACAGCTCGTTGCTGTGCTCGGACAATTGGCTAATGCAGGTATAATACAGCAGGCCAGAAACATGATCATGTCACAATGCAGTCTGCAGCAGATCAAATAACTACCAGAGCATTCAGCTCTCTGTGATAAGGGGAAGTTGAGGGAGGAACAGGAAAGGTAAGTGTTAAAGCTCCTGCTATACATCTGCCTATAGAACAAGGGGACTTTTCCCCCTTCTGCTTAAGTAGCTGTACATTTATTTTAAATAACCACATCTCACTTCTCTGGAAACATCCAGTACAGGTGACTGACCTACTGAGCTCCATGAAAAGCACTCTTCTCCTTCTTGAGCAGATCTGTTCCCATTTTCAGAGGAAGAAACCCATACCCATTACTCTTAAGATAAACACGGCTCTTCCTGCACTTATATCACATGACCCTTGCGGTTACTTGTCAGTCAAAAGGTCACATGATTATCCACCCGATGTTTGTCATGTGATAACCGCAGTGGGTTGCGGTCAACCAGTTTGTAATGATGATATTTACATTTTATTAACCCTGTTGTAAAGACAAATACAGTGAAAAAAAACAACGTGTCTCACCTGCGTCTTTCCCTGCTGGCCGTAAACGATCTTGGTCGGGATGATTTTGGTGGCGGTGGCCTGGGACCCGGCGCTCATGCCTTTGGGCTGGGTGACGATCATTTTGGTGATGGGTCTGGAGGCGGTGATGATTGCAGGTTTGGTCCCCTGAACTGCCTGAAGGCCCTTTTCCCCCTGCAGCATACGCAGCACGCTCATTAGAATTCTTTTTAGTCAACTTCGAATTTAAAAACAAAGCAAAACCAAAAAACGAATAAAACTGAATAAAAGGAAAAGAAGCACGAATTGCAAGAAACCTAATTTAAAACATAAATTTGTGGGAACCCATACTCACTGACCAAATCCGGTGGGAACTATAGACTTCCAACCTTTTTTTTTCCCGTTTCCACTTATTTCACCACTGAGTCAATCCCCATAGACTCCCACATTACAATTCCCAACTTTAAAGATCAAACTGTTTACAGTCACGCACAAAAATATGGTTTTTGGTCTCTATAGCTAGGTTCCCCCTTCATAATAACTGTACAGGGGTTGAAATTTCTTTTAGAACTCATGCACTTGGATAAGGTTTAGCGTTAGCAGCGCAGCCATAGGCAGCTCTTCAAACACTGAACTGAACCTCCCGACTGTTTGGTGCCTGTTGATTTTTTGCAGTTTTCTGAAAAACAACATGACCTGCTGTGAGTACAGCCAATACAAAAAGTTTGTACTTCCGACTTGACGACTGAAATTCAAATTTTTCCCATGACAGATTTGTCCATGTATGTGTTGCAGCCATTCAACCATTGCTAGCGTTAGTTAACGTTACACATGGGTAACTTCAAAAGACCAACAAGGCAGCAGCCAAAAGGCGAGGAACCACCGTCTTTCATATACAGTCTATATAAAACAGCGGTCCCCAACCTTTTCTACACCATGGACGGGTTTAATGTCAGACAATATTTTCACGGACCGGCTTTTAACGTGTTGCGGATAAATACAACAAAATAAAATGATATGATCAAGACAAAAACTGTGGTATTTTGTAAATATAATAATAAACGCAAATTCACTGTGTAATTGTGTAACTTTATTAGCAGCGTCCTCCTGAAATGCCCCAACAACATTGAGAGTAACATCCTCCTCTCTAGCCCTTAATACTCTCTGGTCGCTATGGTAACACGTAAATATTTCTTTCAAAATAAGACACATAACTACAACACGGGAAAAGACCCAGGGAAATCAAGTTAACGATTAAAACCCTGAAAACCATGAACTTCACACCCAAGCCTCAACTCTCATGGACCGGTACCGGCCCGTGGCCCGGGGTTTGGGGACCGCTGATATAAAACATCTGAAATAATTATAATGGTCATTACATTTTCAGAAATATTGACCTCTAACCTTCACCTTGAGGTTGAGGTCACAGAAATTCAAACTCATCAGCCATTTTTAGGCGATACACCTATGGTACTGTTTTGAAAATCCTACTTTGCCTTGTTCTCGAGTTATGCAGTACAATGACCAAAGTGGCAAAAGATGGTTTAGTTTCTGAAGATCCCCATTAGCTGCAGAAACGCAGCAGCTATTCTTCCTGTGGTCGCAGATCTTTGCATTTTGACAATGCATCATAAGACACACACATATACCATATAACTGACACGTTTACTCACATTCTTCATAAACTATTTAGGTAGAGCAAAAGCAAGCTAGCTTAGCTCCAATGTCTGAATCTGAAGTGGGAGTCTGGTGACTTAAAGCAAAGAACTGGGCTTGTAAATCTGAGAGGTGAAAGTGAAAGTAGCAGTGAGCTGGTGGGCCCGGGGATCAGACTGTGGTCAGCTGTCAGGTGTAAATATACGAATGTGATGAGGGATTTCCTGAAAATTCCCCTGAATTAATAAAGTTAAATGTGTCAAAGACGTTGTAAATAATGAGGTAAAAACACAGCAGGCTTAATATTTTGAAAGCAAACAAACTAATTACAGCCGGGAAGTCCGCATGATTTCCCCAATAACCAGTTCTGCACTACACCTTATATGTTGGTTACACAAGCATTTTATATTATTGATATTAAAATTTATATTATGTTAAATTAAGCTCTAGACAGACAGTATAAAAAAAAGGTTAACTGCTCCTATGAGTTTAGTGCACGTGTGAGAATGCTATCACGCTGATCAACTGACCCCAGCATTTAACAGCGTGGTGACCACATTCTTGCCGGGCAGTCCCTGGATGGTCGCTCCTTTGCCCGTGGTTTTCTGCACCACAATGACGTTGGGCTTGGAGGTCATGGGGATGGTGGTGATCTTAGTCGTCGTGCCTGCAGCGAACAAGAACTGATAAGAAACTTGCACTGAACGTAGATAGGCTCTGGACCTCAGTCTGACTCACCGGACACGATGTTGCTGCTGATGATCTTTCCTCCCAGAGTGGCCAGAGACTTGGGCACCACGGTGATGATGCTGCCGCTGGTGGTCTTGACGTAAGTGGTCCCGCCACTGGAGGCTGATATTCTGGCCCCGATGTTGGGACTAACAGTGGGTCTCGTGTAGGTGGTCTGGGTAGCTACACGAAGAAATACAGAATTACTGTTCTCCAACTTAGAGATATCGACAGGAGCGTCTCCATCAAGGATTAAATTAAGCTGCCACATTACCGGTGAGATATTTAACTCCATTTAAATACTCTATGATTAAATCTGAATGAGAAAGAGTCACAGCTGTCATTACCAGCAACAGTTTTACTCTGGTCACAAAGACGACCTTTAAGTTACACGCAATGTCTCCCTTCCTGGAACAGATGTTGAGTTTTTGATCCCCTCGCCCCCACTCACCTGTGGGCTGAGTGACCAGCTTTGTGGTCATGATGGCTCCGTTGCTACTGACAACCATGATGGGAGAAGAGCTGCTGCTGGACAAAGCCGCCGAAGGCTTGGGCAGGATTTTGCTGGGCTGCACCTGCTGAGTGATGATCTTCACCCCTGCACACAAACCACACATTAACAAACGCGGCAGTGTGGTTGTATCACGATATTCACTTTCTAAACAGATTCACTGTCGTGCTTTGTTTCTTTTCAAACAGCTGTGCGTCATATGAAAGAAAATGGTTAACCACCAGCAAAAAGCAAAAAGCAAAAAAAAAAAAAAAAAAAAAAAGATATGAGCTTATTTTGTGAAATAGATATGACACAGGTATTGCAAACAGCACGTGGTTAAAATGAAATAAAATGACAGAACTGAAACACAAACAAACAATAAAGGCTCGTCATGGTTACCGGACTCTTGTTTGATCTGAATGGTGGGCTTGGCTCCCGGTGAGGAGGTGGTGGTCTGGGTGTGACCGATGCTGGACGCTCCTAAAGGCGAGCTCTGCTGCAGCTGTTTGGGTGACTGTTGTTTGGGGAACTGGGCCAGGATCTGAGTGGGTGAGGCCACCAGTGTCTTAGGTGAAGGAAGTCTGGCTGTAGAGACCTTCACTCCAGCTGAAGCTCCACCTGCAACCGACAACATTGACGGTAAGATTCAAAACCTAACAGGTGACGTCCCAGAGGAGGTTCCTCCCCCTCTCCCTCATGTCTAATGTTATGTTTGCAAAACTAGAAGATTGAACATTTAAGAGAGATTATCTGGTTAAAATCATATTAAAACACACGAGCTTAAATCTTTTTACACTAATGAGTCAAAATCATTTTAATCAGTAAAGTATCATTAATATTATTTTGATGTGTTTTCACAAAAAACTATTTTACAAAGGTTAACTTGATACTACTTTGTCATGTCTATCCACTAAAACTAATACTGCCTTTTTCCCTCTCTTGAGCAACTAAGCTGTTGATAACATGACAGTTTTGAGTCTTTATGGCATGACATTAACATTGACATTAAGCAATTAAGGCCAGAGACACCATGAAAGGTGGACGACACTCGAAGAATTCAATTGGAGAATTTGCCAACAGCGAGGATGGTGGTAAAAATAACTTTTGGTGCAAGGTCGAAACTTTTTAAGGAGTTTTTAAAATCAGATTTTGTAGATCTATATATGCAGTTTGAGAGTCCTAGTGACCGCTTTTAAATAATGTTTCTGAATGGCAAAACTTGCTTCTAGAAGATGATAGATCGTATCAGATTATATAACCAACTCCAGACCTCGAGGGCCGGTGTCCTGCAGGTTTTAGATCTCACCCTGGGTCAGCACACCGAAATCCAATGATTAGTTCATTGCCAGGCCTCTGGAGAACTTCAAGACGTTGAGGAGGTGATTTAGCCATTTAAATCAGCTGTGTTGGATCAAGGACACAACTAAAACCTGCAGGACACCGGCCGACACTGGTTTGGACACCACTGACATAACCGATCCAGTGATTTCAGCTCGTACTGGAAAGATAAGGTACGTCCCTAACAAGTAATAGTAGTACTCTACTGCGAGAGTAGTAAATGAACAGAAATGAAATTATAAAGTCATAAACTGAGTCATCAAGAAAAAAAAAAAAAGCTCAGTCTCCCAAGTAGGAGTTTTACTGCTTTACCCTAATATTTGACATATTTATTCACTCAAATGTATTTTTATAAATTTAATTAGCTGAAATGTTAAGTTGTTATTCTCTGCTGCCCCCAAGTGGACAAAACAGTTAATAATATAGCTTTAAATTCATGTGTTGTATCATACAATCCAACCTACAAAGCGCTGGAGTTTAAAGGCACAGAGCCATGGAAAACTGCACAGTACAACCAAACTGAATAATTATCATTGAGAATAATTGGTGTTTTTTTGATTCGCTAACTAACTAATTTATTTTGAGCCCTGCTGTTGTCATGGCACCTTTGGGAGCACACATGTTTTTGTTTTGTCTGAAGATGGACCTGGCAGAAAAACTGAGCACAGAGGAGGAACCTACACGGTGTGACCGTCGACATGACCACTGACGGTGTGGAGGAGACCACTGTGGTCACAGCGATGGTGTTGGGGTTCGTGGAAGTGCTGGAGCTGGCCGGAAAAACCACCGTCTGCTTTTGTGTGGGTGTGGTCAGCACAGAGGTGGACCCCAGCTTGGACACAGCGGTGGCGTTGTTGTGGGTGTGGGACTTGGACAGGATGTTGGGCACGAAATTGGAACTCGGGGAAGTCGTCACGATGATCACCTGTTGAAACACGAGACGTTTAAACTCAGAAGCAGCGTCTAGAGAGATGAGCCGAGGTAGGGTTCCACTGTCACCTTCTGCGTGGTGGTGCTGGTCGTCTGGATGGTGGGCTTGGTGAAGGTGATCTTAACGGGGGACAGGTGAGGCGGTAAGGAGTTGGCGATGCTCTGCATGATGCTGCTCATCTTGGGGCTGCCGCTCACAGGCACCGTGATGTTCTTGGATACCGGCGGGGTCACCTTGGTAACTTCTTTCAGCATCACCGGAGACGAGCTGGATGAGTTTGTGCGCCTTCGCTTGCGAGGCTTCTCGTCCTCATCAGAACAACTAACACCTGAAAGGTGAAATCAGCGGGAAAAATTAAGGATAATTGAGATCACTGAGTAGGGATACACTTAATTGCTGATAATCAAGAAGTACTGACTACGATCAAGACGAGATGACTGAGATTAAACATCAATCAGTCAGCAGAATGGTATTCAATCTATTTCACTAACTGTACTTGGCTTGTGACAGAAAAGTAACATTAAGCCAAAAATAAAAGAAAGTTTATGAGGTAAAAATTATGAATTAACATCTACCTGTAAAAATACTAATCTGCAAATTTCTACACAGTTCTGTGACTCATTCATTCATAAATCATAACCTTTTAATTACATCTTTAGTTCTAATGATGTACAGATGCTCTGTCTTCCTGTGCCTCATTCCCTTGCTACGTTCTCCTGTCACACATTGTTTCTACCAGCTGTTTAATCGGCAGCAGATGCTGGTGGGATTGTCAAACCCGAGCCAACATGTCCTAACAGACGCCATGTTTAGGAAACTCAGATCTCACATTCCCAGCCAGTTTAGTCTGGAGTGTGGGGAGAGTATGTGAATCACTGGTGCTAAGAAAGACTGAGCTTGTGTGATACAGCAGTTTAAAATCACCTTGTAACAAATAGACAAGCATCGCAGTGCCCCCTTTAGGTTGAGCAGTAGATTTTTAAAATATGCAAACAGAGTGATTTGTACAAAACACAGTCTCTCCTCCTTATCTTCAATTCCAAACTCTATTACAAAAACATAACATGAAAGCTGAAGAAGAGTAAATCCCACTCCAAGGTTAAAGAACGCATCAATAAAATGACATTTATTTCAAAGTTATTTACTCAAAGACATCGGCATTCATTTAAATGAGAAACTGTTTCTGGAGGGCTGGAAATTTCTTTCAAGTCTGAACACGTTCACAAGCAAAAGAAGTGATTTTCAGTGCAGCACCTCTCTGCCATCAGTTGCAAAAAAAAAAACCACTAAAGAAAAAAGGTCATTATTTACACAGCACCAACTCACAACAACAGTTGTCTCATTTGGGTTTTATAGTGTAAGGTCAAGACTGTACAAAGGTAAAGAGAGAACACCAGTGAGCCAGCACTTGGCGACAGTGGGGAGGAAGAACTTTCTTTTTAAAAAGTGACTTTTGGTAGAAATAGACTCGGGGAAGTTACGGGGAAACTGAAGAGAAGAAAAAGAGGCCAGATCACCAAAGAGGTGAGAAAAAAAAAAGTTCAGTGCATCATGGGAAATCCCCCAGCAGCCTGAGCCTACAGCAGCATAACTAAGGTTAACTAAGATTAAGCCCAATCTTAAAAGTAGAGAGACTGTCTGCCTACTGAATCCAAACTGGGATCTGCTTCCATGAGGTCTGCTCTCAAATATGTCAAACTAATCTTTTAAGGGACTATGTTTGTGAGTGTGAGGTTTGAAAGTTAATACCGAGTTAAAATTAGGCACAAAATCAGCAAAAATCTTCAGACTCATGTTACGGTTCAGTCTTCCCAACATCTCACACCCATCATTTGCCTCTTCCACTGAGCTCTTATAAACCGTCTAACAGAGAAGAAAAAAAACAAACTTACACCCAGCAAGTCGGCATATGAATACAAACACAGACAAACCAGAAGGTTTAGGTGACGACTGTGACAGAGAAACTGAGGGATCGCTGGGATCCTGCTGATATGTTAGCCAGGCTTTCTTTACCTGAGCATCTGAGCTGGTTTAACGCATAACGGTTTTATAATTGATACGTGCCAGGTCCTTTCTCTTTTCCCTCCCATCTCCTTTTTCCTATTTTATTTTTTTTGTCAAGCACCTTGGTATACCCTTGGTGTTTTAGTGTGCTTTATAAATAAAGTTTATTATATGTAAATAAAGGATGAGAGTTTTGGTAAATTATGTTATTTAACGACATGATAATTAGCTGTGCAGTTGCTGCCTGGTTAGAGCAGGCTAGTCTGGTGAAAGCTTTATTGTTTAAATATTGTTGAGGAAAAGAGCGAAACTGCTATTTTATACATTAATGATACAACCATGGTTATGTGTGCAACTTAAGTATTTTTGTGCTTTTTTCTTATTTAGCCCCTTTAACAAATACAAGTATAAGAAGGACACAGATGTGGAGAAATGTTACATGCCTATTAAAAATGTGTGTGTCTTTGTATTAAGCTATGACTTGGACTAAATGAGAAGTCTTCAAAGAAATGAGAATAACTTCAGTTTGATTACTTTTCTAATAATAATGCCTCCTCTCTGAAAATTCTATTTAATTTTATTTATATAGCACCAAATCACAACAGTCGCCACAAGTTATGTTGCTATTTTTTATTTCCCTTTCATGTTGTTTCCGTCCAAAGCGAGAGAAAAGTTGATACGATGTTGCTGACACTCACTTTTCACATACACAGTGCTGCCGCTGGGCAGCACCACCACGTTGGATGAAGGGCTGGGTGGCCGTGGAGATTTCACTGTCGCTCCTATAGGGCCGCTGGTCGCCGTGGCGCTGGTGGAGGTGCAGGTGGTGCTCGTGTAGGAGTAGCACACCACGACTACAGGGAGGAAATGAAACACATCATTCACTGCCCAAAGTGTTTGAAAACAGCCAGAGTCTGATGCAAAGTGAATGTTTCTGGCTTTACCCTCTTTGTTCCCCGTTTCAGCTGGCAGCAGGAGGGAGGCGTTCTGATTGGCCGTGGCGCTGGCCACAGCGTTAGCGGTGACTGTAAAGGCCGTCTGGGGAACCAGCCTCGGCATCAAAGGAACAAGCCTCCGCCCTTCAATGGACCACTCAGAGGAGCTGTTTGGACCCGACATGCTGAAAAAGAAAAAGAACGGAAATCTGATTAGAGGACGGCACGAGAGGAAACGTTATAAGTCCTCAAAGTTACTCGGGCTCAGACTCAGGGTACAACAAAGGCCTGTTTAAAACCAAAAGCTTTTATTTCCACATGCTTTCACTCCACACCTCACAGTTTGACAAGCACTGGAGCAGAGGTTGGTTAAATAAATAGCCAAATAGCTCATTGTTGCTAAAGTGAATGAGGAAAAGACTAATGAAAATTTTGAGAAAAAACTGAACTTACTGATAAGCGATGGTGGTGAGGCGCTCATCGTTGACAGCCCTGCGGACCTCTGCGCGATGCCGCTCTGTAGAGATGCTGTGAGGGCGAGGGTAAAAAAGAAAGGCTGGTTTTAAATAAACCAAACTCTGCAAACAAAAATGAAAGAAACAATTTAAAAACAACAAAAATTACCCGAGGATTTTAGTGAGCTCGCCCAGCAGATCCTTCTTGTCCTTTGTCAGGTCTCCTTGGGCTCTCAGAGCGCTGATGACCCCAGCGTATGCCTCCAGCTCTGCGACACACAAACATCAGTCTGTAAATGTTGCAGGTCTTTTCCACATGAAAGAGATTCAATCAGATCCACTGATAACATTGCATTATGGTGCTTTTTTTTCCTCTTTATATTGCACTGTTTTGAGCTCACCCAGTTTCCGCAGAATTCTTTTGCACTCATCCCTGCCCAGGTCAAGGATGGTGGGCCACACCACCGGCATGGTACCAGCTAGCACTGGTTTCTCCAGCTGAATCATTGGCTGAGAAGACAGTGAGCAAGAAGGCAAGTTAGGACTAGATTTCCCATTTACCACAGTGCTTCATGGTTAAGCTCACCAGGCCCCGAGCACTGTTTTTTCAAGAGCTTCAGCGAAGTGTCATTCCATGGAGGCAAGCTGGACTCATCACAAAATAACAAGCAGAGTTTTTCCTGAATAGAAAACATGTCAGCACAAAGAGTTTTACAACCAGGACTGCCAAAATAAAACTGTTAGAACTATTTTTATACAGAATTTAATTTACTCAAGCACAAATATATTTATGTTTATCGAATGGCCAAAAATAACAGGGAAACGCAAAGACTTCTAATAATTAAGGTAACACAGATTCTGTTTTATATGAACCATATAAAATAGGCCAAATCCTGATGAGGTCTCTGACGTAAACAAAGTGGACAGTCATTAAATGTGGAAATGAACCGCTTCTCTTTTGTTTCCCTTACATGTAGCGACATCTAAAAATCAATATGGGACGGATACCACAAATTCTTAACAAAATAAATAACAATATTATAACAGTGACAACACAATGATTTGGAAATGGTCTCCAATCTACACGGTACCTTTTTCTAGTCTTTCTCACTACTCCAAGCTACTGTTAGCCGTACATCAATTCGGTGCTTTATTATTATTCAGTATTAAGCACTTTATCTACCTCACCAACTGCTCTAATCTGTAAGTCTTTGGACAGTAGGATGAAGGTGCTGGACTATTAAAAAACACCAAATGTCAACACATGAAAAGGTGTGATCGTCCACCTTAGCTAACAGAAGAGAGTTAAGGGAAGCAAGTTCAACCTAGCCAGGCTTTCTTTGTGTTAGCTGACTTGAAAAAGCATCAAATCCAGATCAGAGATAACAACGAAGAGAAAATGTGACACTTCCAGACCATTTTAAACTGAAACGCTGAACATAACCTGCTCTTAATTAAGTTGTTCAGCACATTACCGTGGTGATCCAAGTAAGAAGAGACCCACCTTCGTAAGCATGAAAGCCATTAACCCATTAATCTCTCTTCATACTACACTGCTCTCCACTGTCTGGTGTTCATTTGTCCTGCTACCTCTGCTCTTTGCTTAAATTTAATATAGGACTTTCAATATCCGGTCACAGGAGTATATAAGAGTTTGGAACTACATTTCTTTATTTCATACATTTTAAGTTAAAGGTTATATTTTTTTTTAATTGCAATCACTCTTCTGCATGCTTTTTAAACTTCTGAACATGTTTCATGTATGTGCCTTTTATTATGTGTATGCCCACTAAAACTGGATTTTATATATATATATATACACACACACACACACACACACATATATACACACATATATATACACACACACACACACACACACATATATCTTAGATACATGGCCACCAATTAGACAACCTTTTTGTATTAATTACAAATGCTATAATCTTAACAAATGGATCGCTTTGCAGATGAAGTAGAAGGAAAACCCATCATGTTGTAATTTGCATTTCTAAAACAAATACCTGCACAATTCTGAACATGCAAAACAGTCTGCAGTTAGCCAGTCTGCAACCAGCGATTGCATTTGACTCATTTAAAGCATGCATTGCCATATCAAGACAGCTGTCAGTGGAAACACATCTTCAGCTATTAGACAGACGTAGTTTAGTATCACATCTTTGGTTGGTTCATTTTACTCTAGGGCAAAAAAGCTGAATGAAGATGCTCCAGAAAGTGTGCTTTCTGCCGGGGACTGTGTACGCCTCTTCCGGCTAGATTGCCCCAGACCAGCCCGCACAGATGTCAGTAAGAGCTGAACAGTTAACAGTCGGTGTTCCGCCCATCACCGGGCCTCTCAACCAATAAACACTGCCAACAAAATACATAAAAATTCTTGTTTGGTTTAATCTAACTCAATCCTATTGCAGACTTTACATGCCGAAGAGCACTGAAGGTGCTAACACTTAGCAAAGGAAAGCGGTTTTCTCTCTGGGTCAGGCATTATGCTGTAAACAATGAAAAATGTTGCTGCTACATTTTCTGGGTCAATTTCTGTTAGTACGCCGCAAAACAACGGTGCATACCGCCTTCATCAAACTGCCCCGCGATGCTTCCAGTGCGATGCAAATATGTCCAATAACCTCACGATACATACTAACATGTCCCCGGAATGAAGTACCAGTAGATGAGCATCATATTTAGTCATGTTGATGACAAAAACCTTTGCAGTGGATGCTGTTAGCTTAGCTTAGCAACCTAGCTGTTTCTATAAGCCAAACGTCTCACCGTCCGGTAGCAGTGCCACTTCAAGGCCTTCGGAAAGCCGCCATCCCCATAAACATGGCCGACCACAAGACATTTAGATAGTTTACCACATCGTGAAGGAGATCTCTAGTGAAAGTGCCAAAGAAAACGTGAGCTAAGGTGCTAAAACAGCTGATCTGCCTAAATATGTGACAATGTTTATGTTGTCTGTTAAGTATCTGTGGTTGGCCTGTGGACGGATGCCCTTCTTCTTCGTGTAACAATCTTTGTTGCTGCTTCTTCTGTACCAGTGCACCGGTGCCCCCTACAGGCGTTTGAAGTCCGCCAAGACAGTTGATCAGAAAGTTTACAATGAACCACACGGTCAAATAAAGATCTATAGTCTGACTTAAAAAACAAAACAAAACCATAATATATAGTGCAATATCGTCAACTAAGACAAAAAAAAAAAAAAAATCAAAGCAGGGTCAGAACCAAAACCACTGTAAAAGACTTATATCAACTTGGCACCACCTGTTTAAACTTGCACATTCAGATTAACAGTAATACATATAGTAATATATTAATATTCTATTGATATTAAGTATGCTCATGTCAGAAAACTTTTCTGTGGAATAGCTGCAGACCTGCATACATCAACTGACTCCGGCACTTTGTGGTCCATCTACCTCTTTTGTATTATGTGCATGTGCTACTTTGTGGTTTGCTTAATGGTTATTTCTTTTTTTAAAATAACAATCTTAAGGCATGCTTGTGTAACATTTATTTAATCATACATAAAAGTATGTATGTAGTTTCAACCTTGTTGCGCCACACAGGAGTGGCTCAGTGACTTATCCCAATCTTAGTCTAATTTATTTCCAATGACATTAAAGATTTCTGTTCTATTCTATTCTATATTTTTAAATGTCACTTGTTGTCACGTGTTGCTTTGTCAATTCGTAGCCAAATATTGTAATATGATAATACTTTATGCACGGAACAGTTATTGTTCTGGGAACTAAATAAATCTGAATTGAAGTAGCAACAAAAACTCGAGAACAAATAAAAATAGAAACCATTTAGATAATGCAAAACTAATAACTCTGGTATTAACAATAAATTGATCCATTTACATTTGTCAAACTCATTTATATTGTGGGTCACACAGCCCAGTTTAATCTTAAGTAGTGTGGACCAGTGGCCCTTCTCTGTCAGTGCAAAGACGTTTATACATATTTATAGAAATATAGTTTTATATATGTAAATATGCAGAACGCTTTGAGTGTATGGATTATTAAAGCCAGGAGGTCCATAAAGTAAAATGATTCATCAGCTAACACATTAAAGCAGCTTAAGTATCAGGCAGACCTGTTAGTTATTTAAAGGCATAATATTAAATGAGAAAACTCTCAGTGCACTATATTTCAGTATATGCTGAGGAAATTAAGAAAAGAGGAAATTATGTCTGCACCTCCGGAGCACCTTCTTAATGTGCTCCAAGCCACGCTGAAATAAAACCGACGTCCATGTATGGCATAAAATACACGTTTAACAAAGCAGCAGTTTAAATAGATGAAACAACGTAGTGAAAGGCTTTTCTACATAATATCTGCAAAACCCGATCCTTTACTGCACTAATTGTGCATGGGTAATGTGTATCTGTGTGTAATCAGATTAATTTAAGAGTGTGCTGCACAGAAAATGATTCACTGTCAGATAAGGTAAAACAAAAAAACACCATATTCGTTATGAAGCGTACAGTTTAGAGAACTCCGAGGGGCTCCTAAACGCATCGTGATGGAAGGTGTGTTTTTCCTCCTCTTTTCACTTCTTTTTTGGGGAGGGGGCACAAAGCATTTCCTCTTTCCCAAATGCATCACACAGCAGAGCAACGACCGCGACTCTTCGCACAAATTAGCGATAAGATCGGCAGCGGGATGCCCCAGAAAGCGCAAACCGTCCACACAACAGTGAACAACACCGGGACGTCGCGCAAATAAGAGGGGGGGAAAAAGTTCATTTTGGATTCAGCAGCCAAAGTTTGACGTAATTCTCCCCCGGACACCAGGAATAGTCTGGAGTGTCATCATGGAAGTATTTCCTAAGGAAAAACAAGAGATTCTCTCTCTCTCTGAACTTGAAGGTAATCTGAGAATGTGAAAGCTGGGGGAAAAACCTTTTTCAGGCTGTTTTCTCTGAGGTTTTTTCCAGATGTCCATCTCCTGATGCAGATAGCGGCTGCTTTCTGAAAGAAGCGAATTTCATTTCATCACTTCTGCTGGAGTTTAAACAGCTGGATCGTCCCATAGACACATAAAAACACACATCCTGTGTCTCCGAGGAGCTTTACTATTGATTTTTTAAACCTTCATGCTGGATGTAAAGACTCGGCAGCGTTTCGGGGACGTGCATGGACGCGTAGGAGACGAAATGAAGAAGCAGTTTTAGTACAGAAGAGTCGGGGGTTATGATGGTAATGTTGTTTGGGTGAAGTCTTCGGAAACTCACAAGGGAAGCCCAATGAGTGGCACACAGTCAACACTCGCTGACAAGTAAGTTCACCACTCTCTCTCACAGTCTCATTCTCTGCGTGTCTTTATTTGTTGCTTAATTTTGGCTTACGTGCTGACGAATGGGTTTTCGGGTCAGTTTTGTGAATGGAAAGACACCTTAATGCATCACACCAGATTCCATTAAAAAAAAACACCTAATTTTAAAATATATTCCCGGCTGGAAAACATAAACAACATATAATCGGATTGGATTATTTGTATTTTAGTTTCGTAATTTTTTTTTGTTAATTCGGCATTTTAATGATTCAATCCATCTATTTCTTTTAATGCTTATGCTTATTTTATTTGAATGCTTATTTTAAATGTAAATTAAAAGCTGGATTTTTATACACTTAAAGTTGTTTCATCTACTACTTGGACTGCCGAACAAAGCACACGGCTTTGATAAACACTTCAGCAACTTTAATAATCTCACACCAACATTATCCAGGTAATAACGACAAGGAAAATCAAAATTTACAGTTTTCTCAATGGAGTTCGTGAACATGTCCATTGTAAAACTAATTGGCTACAGAACTGAGCAGGGTTTTCCCCTGTTTGACTCCAGAATATGATTGTCAGAGTTGAACCAGAAGAGGGATATTTCGTGGTGCTGCTATGTTTTCAATTAGTTGTCTCTACTATATTGCCTAATTTGAGAGTTTCCTGAGTATTTTTGTTTTGTGTACTCTTGAAAGGGGTCCATTAGTACTTGTTCAGTGAGTCAGCATGTTTTCTAGGATACACAGAGGAATCACCACCAGTCACTGGACCTTGGATATCTCCAAATACTTGACTAAAGTCACATGACTTCAATACAGGCAGGGAGTTTCACTGACAGGCTGTAGCAAAGGGAAGCAGGTATAATGTATTAACCCCCACCCTTATTAATCACTGATAACAGCCTCAAATAAAGAATCAATCATTATTTTATGTTTTCATGTTGTTCAGTGTCTTCCTTCTCTGAGGTAGAAACATTACAGGCTGACTTTGACTCACATTCAATCCCATATAAGCTATTTCTGTTTTTTTCTTACACTTTGCAGTCAGGAGTTTTCTTTGAGGAAACCGTTGAATAAAAGCACACATGACTGCCTTGGAGAGTCAAACAAAGTCATTTGATTTCTCGACCTTCAGCCTGCAGGAAGGACCCAGTCATTCGACTGCTTTGCTGGTTTTTAAGACAACGAGTCTCTTCTGTGTTCATATCTGCTTAATGATCATACAATTTTAATGATTCTTAATAGGCCCTAGAAGAGAAAGCCTGCCATAATATGACTCATAAATCATACAGACTGAGTCATGTAACTCAGTCTGTATTTGAAACTAGGACTCTCCTGTATAACTACGTTAACACACCACAGCGCTGGCAGCTGTAGGTGCCCAAATATTACAACAATTTTAAAGGATTTTTGAAAAATGAGAAGATTAACATTGACACGGGTGTTCTTTTTTTTAAATTAAACTAAGGTGCTGGTTAGCCTAGTTTAGCACAGTAGCTAAAAGTAGCACAAAGGTACCAAACGTGCTAATGTCACTGTTAAAATAATGTAGAGAAATGGTTAGTTATGCATTTTAGTTGTGTGTAAATTTATTTAGAGAGATGCAAGATGTTTATTTGTTGGAGATCTTGATGAATGAGCGATATTTAGAGGTCTCTGTAGGCCAGCGGTGGGGGAACTCCAGGCCTCAAGGGCCAATGTCCTGCAGGTTTTAGACGTGTCCTTGATCCCACACAGCTAATTTTAATGGCTAATTTACCTCCTCAACATGTCCTGAAGTTCTCCAGAGGCCTGGAGTTCCCCACTCCTGCTGTAGGCCTTTTTGATTTGGAGGAACCCAGGCTAGCTTGTTGACATCACTGAACCGTTGGTGAGCGGTCACTGGAGTTTGCGGGCTGTCATCAGGTGAAATCAGTCAGGAAGAGGGTGTTGAACCAAAAACCTTCAAGTGATTGGTTTGGTTAGTAGCTCACTGGTCCAGCTGCTTGTAGTTTGCATCAAAGTCTTGTCCCCAGATATTTGCTATTTACTCTCAGTGCTGTAGTGAAACTTCAGAAAGTGCCACACAAACTGGAAATGAACAACGTTGATGGTTGCCACGGGAACACCGATGAGCCCCGAGGCCTGCATGACTGGGGTCTTACACACAGCTATAGAAGATTGATAATCACTCAATCTTCTTAGGTCACTCTGGAAGAAACTACTTAAGAACGTGTCCAGAAATGTTGTCTAAAACCACCACAATGATGTTTATCCATTTAAAAAACAAATCAAGTTCAAGATTGCTGGAACTATAACCACAAAATGCAGTTTTATCAGTACTGTTAGATTTCAATAAATTCTGAGCTTCACTGAGATCCTTTAGATATAAGCTGCTTAGTTCATGATGAAAAGAGAATATGAGGTCATTGTTTATTACATTTTTAAACTAGTTAGCAGCTTATTGCAGAGATGATGATGCTGTGCTGCAGAGATCTGCACGTGATGTAGTTGTAATTATTTTGCATCAGCTTTATGATGATAGCAGTGTAAACTAACATGTTTTCTTTTCTTGGATAACGTTTTGGCACACATTGAGCACCATATAAGCCAATAATGATAAATCTAAATATGAGCCAGTGTTACTTTATTACATTGGTTGACCAAAATACTGATTGGGTCTAATATGGAAATATCCATGCACCATATTTTAAATAACTGTTATGTACTACATGAAGGGAAAAAACTCATCAACTTTAACAACAGCACCATAAAATAATAGTAATTTTAAATTTTGATTAGGAACACATGGAAAAAGTGCAGACCTCATCCACAGGGATGAATAAATTCCCTGGATCTAGAAGGATATCTCATTTGTTGAAAACATAAGAACGATGTTTCCTCGTTTTCTTATTTAAATTTAATATGTTACAACTTTTATTTCTCCTCGGCTGTCATGTTTGATAGTGATCTCAGGACTGCACTAAACCATCACATTGGGGTAGTGATGGGTGGTGTGCACAAAGGTTGGGGGACGTAATCAATTCAAACTTGTGGTCAACACTTACAGGGATTTCCTCATTTAAGGGAAAGGGTTAGCCATGCTTCTCTTTGAAGGACACATGCCCATCTGCTCAGTACTCCACTCATCACAGACCTGTTGTTGCTCAGGCTCGTGTGGCTGAACACCACATGTCCCTCTAAGAATTTGGACCTGGACACCACCATCTCGAGTAACTAGTTAGCATGCCTTTCATTATAACCAGACAAATCGCTCTACCACCGACTAGCTGTCCACCACCACCACCACCCAGTGCAGTGATTAGCAACAGCGTTCCTGGTTTGAACCTGCGGAGCAGCTTCAGTGTGGAGTTTACATGTTCTCCCTGTGCCTGCATGGATTCTCTCCTCCCACAGTCCAAAGCCCTGTTAGGCTAATTTGTGTATCTAAATTGGGCAAAGGTGTGAATGTTTGCCTGTCTCTACAAGATCTGGCCTGATTGCATCACTCTTCCCGGCTCATGACAGCTGAGATGGACTTGGATAGGCTACCCATCCATTTTCTTTAACGCTTAACAAACAAAGAAACCCAACCAATTACATAACCTTCTTGGCAGAGGTAATGGATGAAAAATATTGTATTGATTAACGAATAAGCCCTGACAGTATCATTTCCTCTGCAGTACTTGGACAGCTTCATCTAATGATCTCACGCGCTCTCTCTGCCCCATCTTTATGGAAGAGCTACAACTCGAAACATGACACTGATCGTGTCTTTGTCTATATTAATTATTTACCAGTCTCTAACCGTAGAAATGGTAGTGCGCTGTGTATTTGAGGTCTTTGTTATCTGTGTTTTCATGAAATTCTTGCAGATTAGACGGCTTTGAATGGGACTGCTGCCATCAGATGTTTGCTCGATGTCGTGCATCCCTCGTGTAATGACAAAGTGTCCGTTTGTCCCTCGCATACACACCTCTTTGTTGATCTAATTTGTTTTATTATATAAACAATACATGCACATTACTACATTACTGAAATGGCTTGTCATTGCCTGGTAACAAATGTGCCAACTCCAGCAGTGGTTGGGTCACGGCCTGGGGGCTGTCCAAGTGTTTCTCAGCAAGAAGAATTCAGCCCCCCCTTTGCAAGGTTTCTGGTAACATTTGCGATATTTTACGGTCTGGATGGGACACGTTCTCCCATCTGCCTCGCCTCGCAGAAGAAACCAAAACCATCCTCTTTCCTGAGGTTAATGAGTCTTGCTGGGCTTCAGGCGCAGGCACAGCTTCCTGCAGGTTGGACAGAAGCGGTAAGCTTTTAGACCTACAAAGGAATTGTTTATTACAGCTGGGATGGATCGGAAATATGGCTAAAAATAAGTCGGCAGAGGAAATAAACTCAGACAAACAGGTTAGACAGATTAATTAAAAAAAGAAAAGAAAAGAAAAGAAAAACAGTGAAATAATGTCTTTTGTAAACAGTGTTCACAGTTTGTAGATGCGCTTCCTTGTTCAAATTTGATCTATCCTGCTTGTCATACGTGTGCATGTGCAATGAGGCGTCATCACTTTTAGTTTTATCTCCACATGGTTTAAACAGTTTGGATAATCTGGTGGTTTGTTTATCAGACTGCTGCTGGATATACTGAGGTCAGTCGGTTTTGTGGAGAATGATATTGATAGAATTTAGAGGACTGTTTGTAAAATGTAAAGATGCAGTTCATGTTTTTTTACTTTAACAAAAAACTGAACGTTGAGGAGAAAAATGGTAGCAACAGTGTTCTTCATGGTGTAACCATGCGGGATTGTCTTCATTTACCTGGATAAATGGAGACAATCCCGCATGGATGAGGTCGATCTCATACCTCTACCTGGGCTCTGATGCTAGTGAACGTTAGTTGCTGGTACAAACCTGAAGATTTAATGAAAAGAACATCAAAAGCTAAGAACATGCAAAGGCATGTAAATCTGTCCCACTGACGTCCTGTAGAGCAATGGTTTCCACTGGTTTATCCTGGGATTCAGTGATTAGTCAAATATACACCTGCACATAGGTTTATGAGTTCTTGGTTAGCAGTTTTTAAAAATCCTTTAGGAAAAAAAACTTCTATTAAAGATAATCCCCGTCTGTTGACGCATGGTGGATTGTGGGATTATGAGGGCGAGACGCATTAAAAGCCCCTGATGACAGTGAGGAGGTTAATAAGGGAGAAATGTATTAGTTTCATGATAGGGACAAGTCACAACTAACCACCGATGTGGATGACACACCACCTAATGAAGAGCATACAAAAAACCTTAGACAGCATTGTGAAAGCTACTCGTCTCATGGCTTCAGCTGTCAACAGCTCTCAGCCCAGGAACGTCATCTGCTGCGAGAAGTTGGTGTCAAGATCTAACATCTCGTCTCACTCAGATGTGGTCTGCTAAATAAATAAATAAATAAAGCACTGTGTCTGAGTCAGGGCTGGCTGCTCGCTGAACTGCACAGAAGTGTTTGGTAGGTATAGGCTAGTGGAGTTCCTGACACTCAGATAATTGTCACAGAATTTCCTCAAGCATTAATAAAGTGTTCTGATTCTGATTCTGATGATGAGCTTGAGCTGTAAAAATTGCCTCCAAAGAAGTGATGACAGTTCAGATGACATACAGTCTATTTTCCACAGATATGATTACAGATACTCCTCAAAACTTTGGCTTTATCTTTGATGCACTTAAAAGTTGGAAAAAGACTCTGGAAAAGCAGAGGCGAGATCAGGGAAGCGGTAGGATGCAGGAAGGAGGAGGTCAGCCTGCATATTGTCTTTGTTGGAAGCTTATTTCAGTGCAGTTTCTAAATGCTCCCCGCCCCTGTACTGTAAACCTGTCAGAGATGTTTTTTCTTTTCGCTTTTTTGTGAGTTTAAGTGATGCTGGTGTCGAGAATGAGTTATAAACCCAAAAGCTTCAGGCGGTGGAACAGCTGTGTTGCTCTTTGTCAAACCGTTTTGCTGATCTATGGGTCCCCCCCCCCGCCTCACTGCCCTTTACCACCAGGGCCCAGACAGGAAGTGGTGACATCATTGCTAAACAATGTCCATCAGGCCCTTCCTGACTGAAACTCTGCTGGCGACACATCAGTGCAGGCTGACTACCAGCCGGACAGTGATCACTACATTTACAGTGCAAGAGCTTGCTAATGGTAACTGGAAAACCGCTGGGTTTCCCTGACTGTAAGTTGACCTGAGATAGGATACTATATTAATGAAAGTTAAACAAATATAATATCCACAGGGAAGGTAAAAAAAAAGAGGCTATTTTAAAAATATATTTATAGGATCTTGTAGGACAAATAAGCCAACATTAAAAGGGTTAATGACACAGTTACACCATGGTGTTATCAGGTTGAACCCCTTTATGCCTTTAGAACAGCTTAATTCTTCATGGCATAGATTCAGCAAGGTGCTGGAAACATTCCTCTGAGATTGTGATCCATATTGACATGATGGCATCACACGGTTGCTGCACATCCGTGATGTTAATCTCCTGCTCCACCAGATCCCAAAGATGCCGTTTGAGTCCAGTGAACTCATTGTCATGTTCAAGAGAGCAGTTTGAGATCATTTGTGCTATCCTGCTGGAAAAAGTCATCAGAAGAAACTGATGGAGTAGGCAACAGTATCCTAGTCTTCCATTGTCCAATTTTTGGTAGCCCTGGTGAAGTATAGCCCTGTTTTTTCTACTTAGCTGACAGGAGTAGTACCCGGTGTGGTCTTCTGCTGCTGCAGCTCATCTACTTTAAGATCGTGCATTCAGTGATGCATACTTTGGTTTTAATGAGCTGCCTTCCTAACAGGCAGAGTGATCTGGCCATTATCCTCTGAACTCTGACATCAACAAGGCATTTTTACCAGGGGACGTGCTGCTCACTGGCCATTTTCTCTTTTTTAGACCATTAGAGATGGCATTGTGGGAACCAGCCCAGTAGATGAGCAGTTTCTGAAATACTTGGACAGTGCAGCAGTTAACTTCATGTTGTTCTTAATGCATGCAAGCACCAAAATTGGCACATATACCGTGTCCGAACAGGAATAAACACACATTTTAGCACGTGTATCCATGTAAATACATTTATTTGACCTTTTATAGTAAATGTGGCTGAAACACACAGCTTATTTCTCACTGCTGAGTTTATTATGGTCCACATGATCAGTTTCTCCTGAATGGTCTTGACTTAATGTACCCTGAGATTATACAATAATTTTAGGACAAACTCTAATGGCATACAGCTAAAAATTATATGTGCCTTAACCTTTTCACGTATAATTAATGTGTTAATGTGTTTTATTTTATCCAGCTAGGGTCTGGAAAAAGGAACAAAAAGTCACCTTTCTGAAGCTCGGTTTGAAATTCAGCAGGTCTTCCTGACCAAGTCCACATGCCCAGATACACTGAGTTGCTGCCACGTGATTGGCTGATTAAATATTTGCTTTGCTGAGCAATTCAACAGGTGTACCTAATCCGTAATCAGTGAGTGTACTCTCCCAGTTTTTTAATGTGATCATGATTTGTGAGGCCAAAATGTCATATAAATCATGTGACAACAAAAATGTCAAAGACCATTGCTATTCTCTACAAAACAAAGCATGTCCTGAACAAAAAATCATTATACACGCTTTATTGTTCTCTGTTGCTTCCATATATGACTTATTGTCTGGAGATATGGGGTAATGCATATAAAACAAATACTCTTCCTATTTTCAAGTTACAAAAAAGAGCTATAAGAATTATAAATCAATCAAACTATATAGAACCAACTAACATTTTGTTTATTAATCTGAATACACTAAAATTTTATGATTTAGTCGAATATAAAATGGCACAGATAATGTATAAAGCAGAAGATAAGGACAAACATAAAGCAGAGATGTGTTTCTGTTAGAGGAATTAACCTGTGGAATAGTTATGACAGTGATTTAAAAAGGTGTAGTTTATTTTCCTTGTTTAAAAACATGCTTAAAAATAGAGTATTAGAAAAATATATTAATCAAGAATGAAAAGAGCAAAAATAATAATTCTGAAACTCTTGATTGTTTTGCTTTGATGTGGTTATCTAAGGTGGAAAGTTTTTTTGTTTTTTGTTTGTGTGTTTGTTTGTTTGTTTTTGCTTTGTTTTATTCTTTGCTTCGAGCCCTGTGTACAGGAGCTGCATGCAAAAGATTTTTTGTTAAAAGGGTTGGCGTAATAAGCAAATGCTTCAGCCAATACCTTTTGATTAGCCTTGTCTCATGATTTTTTGCTTTGTGGTAATCTTTATTCTGTATTCTATATTCACTGAGATATTTGAATGCTAATCAATCAAATCAAATCAAATCAAATGTACCTTTCTGTGATACCTGTGAAAATAATTTAAGTCTTTATTATTTAAATTATACATACACTACAGATTTAGTCCTTATAGCTGAATCTCATTGTGAAGTCTAACCTTGTAAAAGCAGTTAGTGCTGGGTGAGTCTGTTTAATATTAAAACATTCATTTGAGGATGACTGGTTAATGTTTAACAGCCCTTGTCGAGCGTTTTGATTAGATCACTGCTGGAAGTTCACAAGCTTCTATTGAATTTGGATGTTTGTGGAGGGAGCCAATAATGTCACATAGAAATGCAGAGTGATTTATTAATGGAGCAGGCATGATAATATTCATTTTGGAAAGAGTTGTTGTTTTACTTATGGAGAATTGATCTTACTAATGATCTTTGTCTGTGCATTTGTCCTTTTCCCCCCAAGGCAGCGTTCATGTGAAGGTGGTCCTTTCTGTTTAGTCCAGGATCCTTGAAATAGAGGGATGGGAGGGGGGGGGATCAAATGAGTGATAGAGAAAAATAAAATTAGAAAGGCCATAACGTATCTGGGATTCCACCCTGAACTAGTGACACTGGTGTGATAGAAATAGGGCCATCTATGAGCTTGGCAGAGGGTGCATAGTTCCTTCAGTGTGTTGGACACTTTATTTTATTTTGACGTCATCTCTCCTGTTGCTAAATATCAACTTTTTCACTGGGAAGTAGTGAGTTTGGAGCTGGTTTTGGTCTTTTTATAGGCTTTGTTGAAGTAAATAAATTATTAATAACTATTGCTAACTTTATCCTTCAACAAAAAACAGTGACAGCCCAAACCAACCTAAGGATCTCACTTTATATGAGACAGAGAAGCTCAGAGGGATATCAGCTGTGCCATCAGCAGATGTGGGCTGGCACTGATGAGCTGACATGACAGAGCTTGACTTTGTATTCTGCATGAATGTTGTACTCAGTTTTTTTTTTTTTAAATATATATATATATAGTCATGTGAAAGACATTTTCTCAAGACTCTATGCACATTTCAGATTCCACAGACCTCAGTTAGCATGTTAAATGTTGATTGATTGATTGATTTTATTGATTAGCATTTAAATATCTCAGTGAATACAGAATACAAAATAAAGATTACCACAAATGTTTGAGTTCATGACAGTACAGTTAGAAAAAGACTGAACTAGTATGATTTGTTTGGAAGTTTTTCCAGGAGAAAGCCTCTTCTCTCTAAAAAAGAACATACCAACATAACAGGTTTAGGTTTGCAAAGATCCATCTCAAGCACAGGACTTGTGGAACAATATCCTTTGGAAGATAAGACGAAAGTGAAAATGTTTGTGCTGATAAGCTGTGTTTGATGTTGGCCAGACATGGCCCTCTTCGTTATGCATTATGTCTCAACATCTCACACCAGCAGCATGGTGGTGGAGGAGGCATGATTTGGGCACCTTGCAGTTACTGGGCTGAGCATGAACTCCTCTGAATGCCAAAGTTTTGTAGAGTGAAGTGTGAGCGCTGTTTGCTGAAATTGAGTCTTGTAACACCGTGTAAGCATGTTTACAACAGAATGACTGAAAAAGAAAAGAATCAATTTGTTGCAGTGGTGCAAAGTCCAGACTTCAGCCTGACTGAAATGCTTTAGCGAGCTGTGGATAAATAAATACCCAAAATCTTCAAGTGATATCAAGAAGAGTCACAATAAAAAACAATTACATCAAGTTATTGCTGCTGAAGGTGTTTCTAGAAGCTACTGAATCATGGGATGCATAAAGTCCTGTGCAAACTTTCTTCACCAAAGCCTCAGAGCTGGTGCAGCTTTGATACTCGCACATCTCTGTATTCCAACAAACAAACTACAGTACCAGAAATGTCCAGTCAGTCCCACAATAAGAGCGGGGTTTTGGTTATTCACCTTAAAATCAACTTTTTAACCTATTCCTGCATTCTTTATATTCTTTTAGGACATTTAATTTGGGTTACAGAGAGCAAAATTAAAGCATAAATGATTTTGCATTTTAGTGTAGCCTGCTGCTTTCATAATAAACAGTGAGCGCTACTATATTTGGAGTTGTAGCTTCGTACTCATTGGCGTTCCAGTTCTCCAGCTCTCTGGAGCTAAGTCCTTTGCTGCTGTTATCATCCCAGAGGAATTGTCTGGTATTTTTGGCATCTGAGGCCCGAGTAGATTGTTGCATGTTTTTTTTTTGTTGTTTTTTTTGTCCTCTTTTGATAACTGTGCAGTAAGCAAGCAAAGAGAGTCTGAGCTGCGACCATGTATTCCAGCCCAATGAGACTAAAACAGTTGATTTTAATGATCCCTTTTTTTCTAAGGTTCCAGGAAACGTTTCACATGGACATGAACTTTTTTCCTCCTTGTAGGACAACAAAAGGAGGCACATCGATTGTTAGGACTGAAACATGTCCCATCACTTTGTTTCAAAGACTGTCCAGCATGGTCAAATTCATCGAAAAGGTCGTCTAGTGTGATTTAGATTACATGGATCACTTTTTCAGGACAAACAGTGCTATCAGGATATACGTGCTGCACTGTAAAAATATTATAAATCTCTGAACTCTTGAAAGGAAGAAAAGTAATCTCTGAGTACTTAGTTTAGCTGATATTTAATGACTTGGATATCATGTTGATGGCTTAGGCGTCACAGTTTAAAGTGGGTGTGTGATTTTTGGGCTGAACATTCGGTAGAGGTGCAGTTAAAGGCGTTTTAAAACTGGTTTAATAACATCTGTGGCTACGGAAAAGCCACCATTAACTCTTTAAAGATTTTAATAGGCAGACATAAAACACGTCGAGGTTCCCCATCTGTCTCTTAACAGCTTTTTTTCACTGAATTTAGGAATGTTTTTTTCTGGTGGCAATTTCTGAAAATGGCCCTGGCATTCAGAGTTTAATTAACTCTCCAGAGGGAAGCCATATCATTGCTGGCAACTCGGGGAGCTGTCATGGCACTTAGCGGCTTTCCTGCTGGATTCTGAGTAGAGCCCGGCTGATTTCTATTTCTGACATTGTTGACTAACTGGCGTTTAAGTAGGCGAGTAGCAGCAGGGCGCTGCTAATCAAAGCCACTTTATTATCAGTGATCAACAGCAAGTATGAGCAGATAAGTTTACCTGTCTGGACCATACAGGCATGTGTTAACACAATGTCAACAATATCTCCCCAGATTTGACTTCAGACCTCAGTTGGCATATTAAATATTAAAGTTAATGACAGTGAAATTGGGAAAAACACTGAACAAGTATGGATTGCATTGAGGGGTTGTCAGGAGAGAGCCTCGCCTCTCTAAAACAAACACGACAGCACATTTTAGGTTTGAAAAGTTGCATCTGAACAAACCACAAGACTTCTGTAACAATGTCCTTAGTATGGAGAGACCAAAGTGGAGATGTTTTGACATAATGCACAGCTCCATGTTTGGCTGACACCAAACACAGCACAAACGTCTCATACCGACTGTGAAGCACGGTAGTTGAGGGGTGATTATTTAAAGGACCTGAGCACCTTGCAGTCACTGAGCCAACCTAAAACTTCTCTGTTTACCAAAATATTCTAGAGTCAAACATGAGGCCGGACAGTTAAAGCTTGGTCCAAACTGGGTCATGCAGCACCGATCCCAAGCACATCTTAAAAACTACAGCAGAACAGCTGAAGAAGGAAATAATCAAGGTGTTGCAATGACAGGGTCAAAGTCCAGATTGAGATGTTGTGAAATGTGAGGAGATGTTAGGAGAGCTGTGCATAAGTGAATTCCCTCAAACCTCAGTGAACTGATGCAACGTTACAAAGAAGAGTCGCCTGAAATTCCCCTAGATCCATGTGAAAGGGCGATAAACTCAAACAGAAACTGATTACTTTAAGTTATTGCTGCTAAAGGTGGTGTGTGCTTTCTTTTTCACTCGACTGTATGTCAGCGACTTGCAGTTTTGAGTTTTTATGCATGCTCATAAACCTTTTATTTTATTGTCAGAGTGTAATAACGCTGCGTGTTCTTGTGGAAGAACAGTGAAACGTGTTTTCAGGCGTCAGAAATGTTTTCACCTGATCCTGGGGCCCAAACTGCACGAATGTGGTGTACACATCACGAGCTGAGAGCTGAATTCCTCCCTCTTCTCATACACTTACTTACTGCCACCCCATGAGCAGGACTTAGTCTGCCCTTTTCTCACCATGTCCTATCAGCTGCTAATCTCTTCCAACCACAGCAAGGAGGAGGTTCAGATCTCAAGGTTAAAACCATAATAGTCTCCTGTTCAGCGTAACCCACAGTTATCTCTTTTTGTCTGTAATTGTGAGGATCCACTGCATGTTTAGTCTGGTTCGTTTTCCAGGAGCCCGGCATACCGGAAAATATTCCTACGTCTTTGTCGTATGGTATCCCAGCATTTAACTAGTTTCTTTCCTTTTTTTTGCCATAAGGAGAGTTTACACAGGATTGTTCACTTTGGGAGCTTTAGTTGAAATTTCCTAAGCCCAGTCTTCTGTCTTTCCTCAAAGACACCTCCTTCCTCCTCCTCCTTCCCGCCTCCCTCCTCTGCTTCTTTCTCAGCCCTCTCCCACATTCAGGAAACTCAGGCCGAGCCAAAAACCCTGGTCCCTGTTTCCGGGAATGTGTCCCACAAAGCCACAGTATAGTAAGTTGGCTCTGACGTGGGAGCCATTGTTAAAAGCCCAGGGCCCCCATTGTCCGAGGGAGGAACAGCAGCACAAACAAAACCCCCTCTTCTGGAACGAGTAGGGAGGGCTGCAGGGGGGGACGAGCTGAGGGAGCCTCAGCTATTAATAAATGAACTGCCACCTTCACGTCCAGCTCCAGTGGGGGATATGCTTATAAAATCCAAGAAAGTGGGAGTACATGGAGCTTAGTGAGTTGTTTTATTGGCAAATTATTCTAAATTAGACATCAGCAAGTCTGTAGTTCCACTTAGGGATGGACTAAGTGGAACTACAGTTGTTTTGTCAAGTCAGAATTTTTAAGCCACTTTAGAGACGGATCCCTTATGATTGGTACCAAGTTACCTCAAAAAGTCAACCCAGTAGCGTGTTAGCGTGTTGTTTATTATAACAGATATCTGTTAGAAGGATCTTTACAAGGCGGACAGAAACATTTAAAGATCAATCAAAACATCTGCCCGGCTCTGCTGCTCCCACACTGCTTCCTGTAAAATATTTTAATGCATATTTTGAATATGCAGATACCCATAAAAACTAAATGAATGAATGCCACGATGAGCAGCCTAACATTTTATATATATTTATGTATTTCACATAAGAATGAAAAGAGCAACATCAGGATTTCATTTGGAAGGAAATTCGGAAAACGACTTTATTAAATGTATATCAGCTTTATTAACTGCAGCTAAACTTTGACTTTTAAGGTTTGATGTTTTGTCTCTTTAGGACTCCGAGCATTCTCAACAGGGAGCCCACAGACTGGAAACCAAAGAATGAGAAACCCTCTCCTTCCCTCAAAAATGAGTTCGACCCTACAGGTAACAGACACGGATTTCTTTATTTTCTTGGATTTGTTGATCACTTTTGTTTGTTTCTCATTTGCTTCCTTCATTTTCTGCAGAATTTTCACTTTGTGAATTCAATGTGAAGGTTTATCTGTAAATGTCCCTCATAAAGACTCGATGAATGACGACGGATCGATTCTTAACTCGTAGCACAACTTTCTAATCTCAGCTTGCGGCGATGCGCGGCTGCAGAATTGAATTGTTTTGCATCACTGGAAAGAAAGCGGGGAAAGTGCTGCGGTGTTAACCTTAAATTAAGTTTAAATATCTTTCTGTTTTTAGATAATTGGACAGACAAAAAATCAGATTATAGCGAGGTCTTTGCTCAGGGAAATAGCACAATAGTACATAGACAAAGAGTTCCAGCTTCATCAGTGATGCAGCTAGCTTTCTTTTCTACACTTGTACTATTGAAGTGTTATTTTTCTAAGGCTGAACTTTTGCATCCAATTTGCTTAAAACTTTAAAACAGAAATTGTCCACTAGAGTATTTATCACAGAGGCTGGCGAGGGAGCGAATAGAGATGGTGTGGGTGTAGGCTGCGCTCAGAAAGAAGTTGTGAAGGTGGTTGCCTGGGTTGCCGGGTTGACATTAATCCTTTCTGCCCTTTTGTTCACCCTGGAGTCTTGAGGCTCCTCATGGAGTCCAAAAGACAACCAATTATCCACTCAACTCTCTCTGATAGTTCTTTGAAGTGGGAGTAACCAGACAGGCAGATTGCACTAAACTTCCTCAGTGGCTGCAGGAAGAACATCAAGTTTTCCTGATCTAGCAGATGTTCTTTGCAAATTTCATGTTGCTGGTGAGGTTGATTTGTAGAGGACTGCAAAGATTGGTCAGATTAAAATGAGTATTACTAGCTGTGCTCCTGGCATGAACTGATGGGCATTTCTGTGCCATTTATGCGACATTTAGTTCAATATCTAATGCGGGCGTCGCATTCTTACCACTTCAAAAACAAAACATGGGTAAGACCAATGGGTGAGATTAAAGTTCTAGTCTACCTCATGCACTCCACAAATCACTTACCTTTATTTAACATTAAAAACAAAGTAATCAGAGTAATATTTATTCTACTCTGTTTGTAGCAGTTCTCATTTAAATATATTTTTGATGCATATTTGGGACGATCAAGTTAGGTTTTATATACTTTGGCATTTTTGTAATCACACATAACACTGATCTCATTGTGAAATTACATCAATGTCTTTATATATTTAATTAATTCACACTTTATAATAAAATCATGGTTGGTCTAGCACTGTACCGTTTTACCTGATCAAGTATAGTGTATATAATAATGGATTGGATTTCATATAGCGCTTTTCAAGGCACCCAAAGCGCTTTACAATGCCACTATTCATTCACTCTCATTCACATATAGTTAACAAAGAAGTCTGTGCATCTTTCATGTTAACAGGAATGAGGAACGAGGGGGATCATAGAGGGTAACCACACTGAAAGTGCAGCATTTTAGTTACAGGCATTAGGTTGTTGCATTCAACCTTTAGATCAGGGCTGTCAAACAGTAGAAGTCCAGCATAAACTCCAATCCGTTCACCTGAATGGCTTTGAAAAATGTGAAGGAGGATAAATTTTGGACTATTAAATATATTTTTACAAGTTTTGCAGCTTTTCCTGCTGATAGAGACCGCTCCTGTGGCCATTCATACTACACCAAAGTAAATAAGTACTGGCTCTACAGTATAGAAGAGAAACTATTTGCTTTATACTTACAGTACAGTCTGTGCAATGAAACCAAAACATTTTCTGTAATTTTATACATTTTGTTCTTGGAGTTTAATTCCAGCGAGTCGTGCTAACAGATTTGTTTATTTACTACAACAACATGTCTTTATCATAGAGAAACGCTGTACTGGTAGTGTTGAAATCACACTTCCTTTTCTTATATTAAGAAGTGTCAGTGATTAAATGTGTAGTTAAACTCCTTTTTAGTGACAGAAAGTACAGTTTCACTTCTTCTGCCCACTTAAGATCAAAATGAGGTACATGTGGCCCACGATGTGAAATGAGTTTAACGTCTCTGCTTTAGATAGGGAGTGAGTTTAACCCTTTCATGCATGAATTATTACAACCTCAATCAGGGTTTTTTCTTAAGTAGTTTTATTCATCTTTAGGCATTAAAAAAAAAAGATTTTTGAACTTCATTTTTTAAACATTTACTTTTCAAAGGGTTTTTACATGTCCACTTAGGTGGACAACATACGCTTTGACTTATGAATTTGACAAATGAATAAATAATATACACTGTGTGTTGTGTTCATGTGCAAGTATACCATCAACACTGACACAAATACAAGAAAACAGCCTTTGAATAGCTGTCCACTGCAGTGACCACTATGCATGAAAGGGTTAAGAAGATTATTGTTGTTATTATTATTATTATTATTATTATTATTATTATTATTGTTATTATTATTTCTATCTGTGTGATTCCTCCCATCAGGTTTAAGCACTGTGCTGGTGTGGCTTTGGCCCAGAATGATGTGCTACTGTAGTTTTAAGCTTTAGAATAAAGTTTAAGGCCTATTTGCATACAGATATCTACACAGATATTGTTATCTGTGTAGATATCTAAACAAAAAAACAGAAAAATTCATCTTAAGTGCTGAGGTTTGGTATATGTTTATATAAAATTGAGTGAGATCTGCAGAATAAAGATAACTTCAGAGGTAAGTGAAGGAAGATTTGATAGAGGACCTAAAACTGACCCTTGTGGGACACCATATTTTTAAAAAGTATAGTTGTCATATAACTTCAGATCTAAATGTGTTCCAGGTTATTATTTGATGAGATTATGTCTTCAAAGAACAATCAATACCATCACTAAGCTTTAAAACAATAAAGATGTGGTCATGTATTAAAATCTGTGTAAAAATCAGCTTTTTCCAGACATAACAACACATTACAAGTTTTACTTTAGCAATATAAAGTTATAAGTAGAGATGTTTTCTCTAATAATAAAACCAGGCAGTGATGTTAAAACAACAAACAGGCAACCAATAACTAAGCCAGTATCAACCTTTAGTTCTGCTGCTCTGTGGTATCTATTTTGATTTTCACAACTATTTTTAACATTATTTCAATGAACTCTGTCTAAGAGACAAGAGAGGACAAATCACGATCTTTTAGCAGTGAGTCAGCAAAGACGGCAGGAGGCTGTTTAAGAAACTATTTTCATTTTAGTTTGGTAATTTGTCACTTCCTGTGTCAATGCTTTTTTTTCTTCTTCCTCCCCCGCAGTACCAGATCGAGGTTTATAGTGCAAAAGAATGAGATTAAACTTAATATGTTACTGCTCTCAGTAATTTTGACTGGCGGTAGTATGTAATGTTGGTATCAACCACATCCAATAACAACAGCAGTGTGACGCTTTTATCTTTGTAACACAAACAAAATGCCACGAAACAAAGTCGTCCACAGTTTCTTTTTGGTTTTTTGACCACTTTTGGTACCATGCAGTGACATGAAGTGTGTGTGTGTGTGTGTGTGTGTGTGTGTGTGTGCGTGCGTGTGTGCGTGTGTGCGTGTGTGCGTGTGTGCGTGTGTGCGTGCGTGCGTGCGTGCGTGCGTGCGTGCGTGTGTGCGTGTGTGTTGGCAAACGACAGGTCTGGTCCAGCGCTGTGTGATAATCCAGAGAGATGAAAATGGCTTTGGGCTGACAGTAAGTGGAGACAACCCTGTGTTTGTCCAGCTGGTCAAAGAAGGTAAGACTCTCTCTCTCTCTTTCTTACTTCTTACACACACTCACACACACACACACTCTTCATCAGACCCTGTCCTGTCTTTTGCATTATAGATGGAGCTGCAATGCGAGCTGGTGTGCAGACAGGAGATAGGATCATTAAGGTTAGCTTCCTCATTTATTCTCTTCTTGCTTCTGGGATCAGCAAATGGACCTTAATGAGTCCAAAATACAAGAGGACATTAGCACTACTTTTTCCTTTGTTTTGACACTTTTCTTTTTGTTTAGTTCCCCAAAATAAAGATTCAAATCCATTTCTTATTTCTTAGGAAATCTGTATTTATTGTACACAATGGGATGGGTATCAGGCATGTTTTCAGAGTGGTACTTCTGCTCCAATGTAGTATCTGTACACTAAAAACTCGCAGATAATGACAAAGGGATTAGGACTGTGTAGCCAGTTGAATGCAGGATGTTTTTGTCCTACTGTTTCTTGACTTTGGCACACACATTTTCAATGTTTTCTCAGGGAGACATTGATAGTGTGCAATTTAAAATGCGCCACAAATAGTTTAGTTGGGACTAAAAAAGTTCCATAAGTGGTGATGTGCATGTGCAATGCTGATCTGTGCATTTATTGGAATGATGGAGGCAGTAAGAGCAGTCGCAAGATGACCCAACAGAAAAGAAAAAAATCAGGAACTGCATCAGAAGAGAAGCTGTGATGGAGGTGGGTTGCACAAAGGCTTGCAGATGTGCAGCAATTCTTGGACAGGCTGCTGCCTTATTCACTGAGGGTTACCACAGTTTGTAGCTCCACATGCTTGATTTGGCGGATTTTTACACCAGATGCCCTTCATGATGCAACCCCAAAGGGATTTTTGTGTTCTCCAGGGGTTATTAGGGAAGATAAAGTAGCATAATTGGCACTGATTGCTAATTTGATGTGTATAAGGGTGTCAGTTGAGCCATTAGGTGAGGTGGGCTGGCATTTAGATCAGCTGAGCTGCTGGGTTTGTGGCTGAATTTCACTTTGTACCTTCCTGAACTGTTGCTGTGCTCGATTTTCAACAATAGAGAAACGACAGCTACACAGAACAGTTTCATGCCTCATCGCTCTTTCGCCGCCGCACAGCTGGGCAGTCACAATGTAACGTGGTAATGACTGGACTGATGACTTTAGAAAGTTAAAAAGAATCTATAAATTATTTGCACTGTAATAAAATATCAGAAAACCAACATGCAGTTCACAGTGTGGCCTGTTCATGTTCTAAGTCCTGCTCTATCCATTTTCTTCCATCCCAGCTGTTATGTGTTTTTACTTTTCTTAGAAATATTATAAAAACAGGTACTCACAACAGCTCACATACTTTCTCCATACCCATCTGCTTTTTACTGGTCTATCAAAATAAAGGCTATAAAATGCCTGAAAAGTACTATAAAAGCAACAGAGTTAATAATAAAGTGATCAGCTAACCAAATGTTTTTCAGCCACTCCAGCTTTGTGTCACAAAGCTTCTTCCCTGTTATGAATGCATGCATACATTTCTTGTGGCTCATTTTAAACATGTTCAATAATAACAAATGAGCCACTAAAAGCACGGTGAAGTCAGTGGGATGGACTGATGTCCACGGATAATTTTGATGTTGTCATGGGGTTTGTTTAGAATAACAGAAAGACAGAATGATGCCACATAGAAACAGTGACTACCACGAATGACATAAACAAAACAGTATAATTGTGGGTTTTAGGCTTTAAGGAACATATGTTGGTCAGTTGTAGAAATTCTTTGCTAATGCTTTTTGTCTTTGGACAGGTTAACGGGACCTTAGTTACACATTCAAACCACCTAGAAGTTGTAAAGTTGATAAGATGTAAGTATGCTCTGATTATTTACATCCTTAGTTTGCTGCATCACATCTGTTGTGTTGTTTGTGATTTACAAGGCTCATTAAGAAGATATAATTAAGTCAACATAAACATTAGTTGAGTTGTTTTAATCCTAAACTACATTTGAGCAAAGAGATCTTAAGTGACTTATCAGAAATGATGAGATGTGTCAGCTAACATCGTATTATTATATATAGACTCAAAGCCAAAACACTGCCTTTATAAGTTATTGCAGCATAAGTGCAACAGTTAGCAGTTCAAACAGCACATTATCTCATGACATAACATATAAGCATACTTGTTCTGCAGATTGCTTATTGTTCCTCTAACGGTCTGACACATTGGGTTGTCTAACCTGGTTCTGATGGCTTTTATATTCTCCCCTCCCTTCACCCTCCCTTCATTCCTTTCCCATGACTCCTCTCTGGCAGCGGGCTCCTATGTAGCCCTGACAGTGCTGGGGAGGCCTCCAGGGCTTCCTCAGATCCCCCTGGAAGAGGAGAAGGAAGGGAACGAGGAAGGAGGAGACACTCTCTCAGCACCCCACTCACCTGCACTGTCAGGTGGGGAGCAAGGCAGCTTCTTGACCAGCAGCACACCCTGTAGCCCTCAGGACAACACCACATCCTCCTCTCTGTCTGATGGGGTAAGAAGGAGGAGAATCCTGCTGTAAGCTGTGTAAGCAGCGTCACATTTAAAAAGTGTGTGGATGAATGCAAAAGCGAGGATTTCTGCAAGTATGTCTAAGAGGGTGTATAAATTTCCATTAGCTGTATATATTTTTGAGACATAAACACACACAGCAAAAACACTCAGCTGCTATTTCACTAATGAAATCACTGTTAACCTGTTATTGCAGGTCTCGTTGAAGGCAGGACTTTAGTAAACTGTATCAGATGATGGAAAAACCACAGTACTCCTAGAGGAAAATTAGCTTTGTTCTGCAATAAAGTATCACCCAATATGGTCACTGTAAACATTTTATGGGCCTTGACAACTGAACGTAATGTTCCAGCCGCTAGATCGATCCATCAGGCTATAAAGTTGTTTTTAAGTGCACTAACTTACATTCTGAATGAGTAACTTGGCACAAATGATCCTCCAGAGGTTGTTCAGTTTAAATTATTACCAGAACAAAAATATGTAATGAAATAACACACGTACTTGAAAAGATAATAAGAATAATGCAATTTGTTATTATTTAAAGTAATTATAATACACGGTGATTTAAAAAAAAAAAAAAAGTGAATGAAGGAGCTTTAAACTCAGATTAATGCCTCCTTCTCCTACAGCAGTAAAGTGAAACCTCAGTCCTCTGACACAATGTTATTTTTAACTGTGACAGGGTTCGTGATAAGCTTATCTGACTGGTACAACCCATGCAGCTCATTATTTTTAATTAGCGTCATCGTTCCGGTCCATTTTAACCAACTTTTTACTGAAACTGCTGCAGGATATCAGCAGTGTGTCCACCGTGTAACATCGAACGAGTCAAACTTTTTCTGCAGGGTGCATATGATTTAGGGATTGTTGAAACTCTGGACTTTGGCTTTCAATTTGGAAGTTATTTACTCAAATGCATGATGAAGCAGGATGCTGCCATTGTTTGTGGTCTGAGTCTAAGCATAATCGACAAATCACTTATGTGAGACGGTCCTCAAACTTTGACAGCATTACGTGCTCAATTATTATGTTTAAGTAACATTTTCCCCTGTCAGATTTTCTGCCTAGTGCACTTTAAAAATAAGTAATCACATCTTAGTCATACTTCTGGTGAATAAAACCAAATGAAATGGTTCAATTTTCCTTATAAAAGACCAGTATGTAACCAACCATTGCACTTAAGATTTAATTTAATATCAATAAAACACCTTTAACTTTCCACTAATTCTATGACATTGGGTTTCTCTGAACTGAGAGCAATCTGTGAATTCTTCCAAATGTTTCCAAGCATCAACTTTCCATCATCCTACTGTCAGAAGGTTGTGGTAAAAAATCCATCCACATCTAAATTATTCTGGAAACATTATAAAATAATTTTGCACCCATGATATTCTGTGACTAGTTGGAGGTCCAAGGTCACTAGATGATCTTTAGTCTGTATGATCTTAGCCATTTGTGTCTGATAAGAGTCTGAACGAATTCATGCTTACAGTTCCAGGTCCATAAGTATTTGCACAATGACATGTTTCCTGTAGTTTTGCCTTTGTGCACCACCACAGTGACTTTTCAATCAAATGATCAAAATGTGATTGAAGTTCAAATTTTCAGCTTTAATTTAAAGTCTTTAACAAAAATGATGGTTTAACTGTTTAGGAATTACATCAATTTTTATACAGGCTCAAAAATAATTGAACACAGGAACATAATTTGAAATGTGAGCATTGTTTTTAATACTTGAATAAGAATCATGTGCGGCCGATGACTGCCTGAAATCTAGAACCCATGGACATCACTAAATGCTGTGTGTCCTCCTCAGTAAAGACCTGGTAGGTCTTTATTGCAGCCACCTTCAGTTTCTGCTTGTTTGTGGGTCTCTGTGCCTTCAGTTTTCTGCATGGTCTTTTGGGTTGAGGGCATGTGACTAACTTGGCCTTTGAAGAATATCCTTTTCTTTGCTTGAGAAACTCTTGGATTGCATTTGCAGTTTGCGTTGGATCATTATCCATTTAAAATGTGAAGTTCTGTCCAATCAGTTTTGTAGGATTTGGCTGAATTTGAGCAGAGAGAGTACAGCCGCATACACAGCAGAATTCATCCTGCTGCTTCTATCAGCAGTCACATCATCAACAAACACTAGCAGTCTGGTGTCAATGGCAGCCATATGCCATAACGCCGCCTCCGCCATGTTTCACTGTTAATGTGATGTACTTTAGATCTCTTTCTCCATGCTCTTCTCTTCCCATCGTTCTGGGTTATCTTGGTTTCGTTTGTCCCAATATTGTTTTTTCCAGATCTGTGCAGGCTGTTTGAAATGTTTTCTGTAAAAGTCTAATCTGGCCTTCCTGTTCTTGAGTATAATCAGCGGTTTGCACTTTGTCATAAGCGCTGCGTGTTTACACTCATGAAGCCATCTCTTGATTGTAGACTTTAACAATGATATGTCTGCCTCCTCCTCGAGAGTGTTCTGGACTTGGTTAGATGTGAGAGGATTTTTCTTTCTGTTGCTGCTGCCAGTACATTCCTTCTTTTTAAGAATGTACCAGAATGCTGATCTGGCAAGTTTTCTGTCTCTTTGATAGGTTTATTTTGGGTTTTCAGCCTCCTTTGCTTGCATCGACATCTTCCACTAAATAGCTGTAAAATGCAAGTTCAGCTGAATTTGTCACTGAATAAAAGAACATGAAACTGCTTGTCAATCAGTTGTCCCATTACTTCTGAGCCTCTGAAAATGGGGGACTGTGTATAAAAATGGCTGTAATTTCTAAACAGTTAATGCAATACATTTGTCAAAACCCCTTGAATTTATAACTGAATGTTTGTACTTTAATCATGTCTTGATTGTTTGATTTTTTTTTTTTTTAAATCTCCTGAGGTGGTGTGGAGAGGCAAAATTAAACAAACAAAAACCAAAAGATGGTGTCATTATCCAAAAAAGGAATATATATACATGTATGTATATGTTTGTCTGAATTTCAGGAAGGAGCCACGGCTTCCTGGAATGGTGAGATTGAGGATGGAGACGGTGGGTCTCCTCTGAAGGAACAGACCTCACCCACACCGTGTGACAATGGCCCCCTGATCAATAACAACTCAGTGAGTACACCGACACATCAGAGCATTTAATATCGTGCCAGTTAGTAATGACTGTGTAGGCTGGTCATGTATGAGTCGATAAACAGATGTCAGAGGTGTTCTCGGTTCGGCTTTCGAACTTTTAATAATTGTTACTTTTTTCAGTTTTATTCCGTCATTAATTTAAATTTTAAAGGTGATAAAATATAAAAGTTCTTGATAAACTTGAGTGAACATTAAGATTTTATATATTATAAGAGCCCTCTTTTCTCTGGCGTAAAGTTAAATCAACACTTTTAGGTAGTTTCTGACCATTTATAGATTTAAAAAAAGAAAAATTATTAAAGTCACACTTTTCATTTTTACCTCTGAGTTTTTGAGCTGCTGCTGCTGACCAAGGATTGTTGTTAATAATCTATTGTAGCAGTAACCACCATCTAATGTTAAACACATCACAAAGCCTCGCTGCTTACACAGACTGCTTTGTAATAACAGTCTTTTTATCACAGCTTCTAAAAATAGGAATTAAGTAGTGCTTTCCACTCTCAGGAATTTCCCAGTATTCAGCACCAGACTAAACAATCAATTTGGTTTAAGTGTTTTGTGTGTCATGTGTGTGTTAATGTGCATGTATCTGTGTCTGCATTAGGTTCACAGCAGCCCCCTCTCTGACACTGTGGGCTACAGAGGGACTCCCTGTCAGAGCCCAGACATTAGTCGGAGGGATGGCCTCAACATCTGCACATCGCCAGAGGCTGAGGATGCCGCTGACACAGTAAGATGCGCACGCAGATTTGATTTGATGTAAATTTGACATCAAACATGTTTAGTTTCACATGAATAAAACTAGACAAGCAATGACAATAAGGGTCACCCAACCTGCAGGTTCAGCACTTGTAGTAATGGCTGAATAACTATTAGTGACATTGGCAGACACAGAGTTAACCCTTTCTTAGTTTTAAGTAAGGGATCAAACCAACAATCCCTTAGTGTCACATTATTGTCACAAACCCAGAGAATGTACATAAAAAAATAGACTCCACCCACTCATTTTGGAATCCCCAAATGTGAGCATTAGCTTTTAAGCACCTCCCATAAATTAGCCAGAAGAGCTAGAAGTTAGTATTTCTCCGTCATCATAATATTCTATCAGTGTTATTAGCAATGTCTTGCATGTTTGGTTAGCAAACTGCATGAGTAGAAAGTATAGGAGTATAATGCAGAGACTCTCATCCCCTTTTTTCCCAGCTGCCATGTTGGAACCTTGGCAGGTGTATGGTCATTTATAACCACAAATGGCCGTATTTATACTAAAGTCTGGAGTGCTTGTAAGCTTGGTTAGCAAGTTGCACACACAAAGGGTACACATGGCTGTGAGTTTCAGTTCTTTGCTAGCAGGTGCTAGCAGAAAGCTAGGTAAAGTAGCTTTCTGCTACTAGCATCTTTGTTAGCATACCTTTCAATCAAAGCAGCCATGCCCAAACTTGAAGTAAAATCTAAACCAGTGATTTAAAGGAGTCACCCAGCATATGGTTGATACACAAGGGACAGCTCTTCATTGTGACCAAATTTCTTTTCGTGTTAGTCATGTTTTAAATGCTATTAAGTTGATGCTTTTAATACTGGACTGACTGCTTTAGGAGGCAACCAAAAATGCAGTTTATTTCTACATGAGCTTTATTTAGTCATTATGAAATGACTCAACTGAAGTGGATTTACCATAGGAAGCTATACTTTGATCTCTGTCTCCACGGCTGAAGTTCTAGATGTGCATGCTCTTTATTGGTTCAGCTGAGAGGGTTGCTAATGTGCTTGCTCTGCAAAAACTGCAAAAGTGTCATGCAATTTGGGCAACTTAATGGAGGACGTTTGCAGTACTTTAAAACATTTTTTGCCTTAAATACATTTTATTGGAAATTTTACATCTTAAAGTTGGTTCAGAGAGAAACGGGGGAAGGGGAAAAACAGAAAGAAGGTTAAATAGAATTTTAAGGCGAGCTAAGGGCAAAATGGTGAACCAAAGAATATTAGGAAAAAATTGAATCACTAATTACTTAAAAACAAGTCTCAACCCTAACTCCTTATCAGCAGGAAAAAAATAAAAAACAATAGATAAGAGTGAATGAAGCTAAATGCTCTGGTAAATGGATTCCTGGCAAGAAGTCAAGAGCAACAGTAAGGACATAGAACAGGAGGGAGGAAAAGCCAGTCATTTGGTTCTGGACGCATGCCTGAAATAAAAACCAGTCAGTTGAGAAAAGAGAGACAAAGGTTGCCCTTATAAGTTGTCCAAGGGGAAAGTGTTAAAAATATTTCTTGGGTTAAAGTTAAGGTTAGGGTTCCTACATATGAAGAAGAAATTATTCCTTTGTCATGTGAACCTCTTTGTTTGACCCTGCATTTTATCTCAATTATATCACACAGCACCCCAATACCCATTACAGTGGTGGTAGCCCTCCTTACCTCGTAAACCCTCAGATTATTGGAGCAGAAGACGACTACTTTGAATCCTCACAAGAACAGGTATCTGGCAAAATGTCTCCGATTTTTGGGTCACATGATCATCATCAGATCTAATAAATGGATGCCTTTCCTCAGATCAATGGCGAGTGTACCTGTTTCCAGAGTATTGAGTCGCTGAAGTCTCGGCCGGCACACCTCGCAGTTTTCCTCCACCATGTGGTCTCACAGTTTGACCCTGCACCTCTGGTATAGCCACAAACACAGTACAAATCAGTGTGTGGTAATGCCTTTGCTGCCAATATAGTCTGAATCATGAGGTTTGATACCAATATAAGGTCACTGTAGACTGAAAATTAAAAGCATACATGGGTATATAGCAAGCATATGCGTATACAGTTTCCTAAAGTAGTAGCAAGGCATTTTAATTGTATTTAAACTTCATTTTACCAAACTTTCCGTGGACTTGTTCTTAGTCATTTTCTATTTTCACACTGTGTTGATGATTCACAACCACATACTCTATATATAAAATGGGAATAACATCTGTGACAAAACATTGGTGATCGCAACCCAAGTCCAGCCGCTCCTACTGAAGATGTAAATCTTAAAAACAACTGTAACCATGGACTGTTGGTATGATAAATACACATTCAGTTCTATCGTGAGTCTTTACAGAAGCAGGAAAGTGAACTGACTAAAAATAAACTACAAAGAGCCTTGTTCATCATAACAAAGGAACATGTCAGACAGTGCAACAGTGTGGCTCATTAATGTGTTTTTCAAAGTTTATCGACAACAATGGAGCTGGCTATTTAGCAGTATAAAGAGGCAACAGTTGGTAGAAGAATGCTTTTGTTGTTTTATGTCTTAAAAGCATAAAACATGTGAATGCAATTTACACAGACATTATAGAAAAAGTAATAAACTTTGCAGAAATCTGTTAACTATTGAGCTGCGAAACTATTGGCAAGATGGAAAATCTTGCTGACTGATGTAATATAAGAGAAACGATTTCTTTGATTATACGAGTTCAGTATGAGCATAATTAGTGTTTTAACGGTGTTGGTCAGTACAGAACGCATTAAAGCAGTCTCCGTATCATGTATGAATATAAAACTCAGGAACCTAAATAAGGGTTGCTAAGTTCTACTTTGTCATAAATGAAAGTGGGACAAGGATTGAGCCCTGTGGAACACCACTGTTGACATAAAGAGACCTTTTTCTCACGATGTTGCATTTTGTTCATGGTTTGAAGGAGTAATGCAATTCATGAAATAAGAAGCTATACAAATATGGATTAATAGACCTTAACAGAAAGGACTAACTGTCTTTTCCCCCGATGGTTAGCTGTGTTACCTCTACGCTGATATGTACAAGCAAACCAACTCCAAAGAAAGTCGACGCTTCTTTATTGAATTCCACACGCTATTCATGGATCGAACTGCAGTAAGTTGGTCTATTAGGTTCTTTCTCAGTCAGTGTCTGTTCTTTGTGACAATTTTTCTGTTGTGTTTAAAAATAAAATTGTGCCCAGTGTGTTGATGTGGTTCTTAACTCTCCTTCTGTTGTCTTATCTAGAATCTTAAAGTGCCGGTGCCAGAGACCGTTTCTGCTGAGCTAGGTAAGGCATAGAGGATTCCTCTAAAATATCATATTTCATGATTTTAAACTTCACACATAGTGTACATGTGGCTTAGCAAAATTAAAATCTGAACTCTGCTTTTTTTGTGCCGGACTTTGGAAGTAGAAGATGTAGTCAGAAGACAATAAGCTTAATGAATTACACTGTCCACCTCTGCTGCTTGGGGCCTAATAAGCAAACTGATGCTTGAAGCAGTTGGACAAAGAGTTTATTATACACAAAAACTAAGACCACAAAATTATTATTATTTTCAGGAACAGTGTTTGTGTGTGTGAGTGAGAGAGATTAAGAAACTCCAAGTTCATGCAAATTCATGAAACCTTGAGAAATGAAAAAGTTTCACTGAGCATGAGCGTGCTTGACTGGTAAATATACTGTTATTACTTATGTAGTGTGTAAGATATTCATTGTATCTGGGTGTGTGTCGCACGGGTAGCAGTCTAAGCAGAGACATCCAGACTGGCTTTTCCGTATCCACTTCTTCCAGCTCTGTCAGAGGGGTACCGAGGTATTCCCATGACAGCTGAGACATGTAATCTCTCCAGGGTGTCTTGGGCCAGAACACCTTACCTAGGAGGCATCTAGGGTGCAGATGCCCAGCCCACCTCTAATAGCTCCATTTGTGGAGGAATAGCAGCTCTACTGAGCCACTCCTGAATGACGGAGCTCCTCGCCCTGTCTCTGAGACGGAGCCCAGTCACCCTTCAGGGCCTCATTTATTCACTGTGCCCAGAGCTTGTGGCTGTAGGTGAGGGTAAGAACGTAGATTGACCTCTCAGTTCCCTCTTCACAACAAGAAACTGTTTAACATCCTCATCACTACTGACATTGCACTGATCTGTGTGTCAATCTCACACTCCCCTCACCCCTCATAAATAAAGTATGTTTGAAAGCTTCAGAGAAAATAAATCAATTCTAATAACTTGGGGTATTTGGCAGTATTAGCTACCGTTCTGTTATCATCGATTGCATAAATTATAAATGTTTTTTTTTTTTAAATTTAATTTGTGGATTAGATGCTTCGGGGTTGAATATTTTCTGTGTGTGTGTGTGTGTGTGTGTGTGTGTGTGTCAGAGAAGCGAAGGCTGGACTTGATCCCAGACAGCCTGTGTAAACAGTACATTCAGACGTTACAGGACGCGCTGTTACCAGACCTGCACAGGAACCTGGAAGACTTCAGGTAGCTGTCACTCAGCTGTTAAATTTATTCGTATAATAAATGTTGAACCTGAATATTTTCCTGGCAGATATCTGATACATGTCTGTGTAAAGGCGCTATATAAATACAAGCCATTTACCATTTACCATAAAGTAATATTTCTCTACATCGTGTACATGTGCTCTGTGTCTCGGTGTGCAGACAGAAGCGCAGCATGGGTCTGACCCTGGCCGAAGACGAGCTTTGTAAGTTGGACTCTGAGCCAGGAAGAGACCAGCAGGCCTTGGAGAAGGAATGCTCCTGTGCTGAACACATCCTCTTCAAGATAGAGGATATCCTGTGAGTCTCTGAGCCACAAAGACACCTAGATGTGTATTTTTAACTGCTATGTTCCTTTTTGATTGTATTCTTAAAAAAACACCCACACAGATGTGCATCATGTGATTTTGTGTGTGTGTGTGTGTGTGTGTGTGTCTGTGTGTGTGTGTGTGGGATTTTGCAGGTTGACATCACAGAACTCAGAAGAGGAGAAGTGGTAAGAGGAGGGAGTTTTATATTTTATATCATCAGGCAGCTGCAGGATACTCAGTGTGAATGATTTTGGGGAAGTTTTATAGTTTCTGTTCTGTTATGATATTTATAAATCATTGTCCCATCTGTGACTAAATGTTAAGACAAAATATCTCAAACAAAGACGGTGTGAGCAGTGTTTTATATATTTGAACATTAACTTCATTCATTAACTTCCCCTGAATGATCTTGTTGGACGTTCTTAAAAAATAAAGGGTGGGTGGGGAAAAGAAATCTTGCTCATGGGAAAGAATAAGACAGTCATAAAGCTCTGCTACACCACGCAAGAGATGCAAATGCCTGATCTCTTGCCCCCAGTGGTGACATCTTGTACTGCACCCATCACATCACAGCTTTACAGTGCAACACACTATAAAACCGTTGTTTTTTCCAGTCATCAGTGTTGAAAAAAATCAAAGACGTGTGTTTTTACTGCTCAGCTGTAAAAGGCTGGCAAGATATTGTTGTCCCCCCTGCAGGCAGGTGGCGTGGACACGTAAGCTTGTGAACGAGGCAACGTAGGAGTTTGAAATTGATACTATAGATCCACTGGCCCATCAGTATTTCTTTTTTTTGTTTATTGCAATAATATGATGGATATTTCTTTCTTTGTAAGAGATGGTCTGTCTGAATGAACGTCCGTCTGTTATTAATACTGTGATCATTAAGAGCTGCTGCATAGATCAGAGAATCAGCAGCACGTGTTCTGTGTTACACTGCTACACTTTGTGTGTCTCTTATTGCAGGCAAACAATGCAGTATGTGATTCTCACCTACATGAAGCACCTCGGAGTGAAAGTGAAGGAGCATCGAGGCCTCGAACATAAACGTGCTCGCATCACTTTCCCTAGGATTAAGGTGCAACCTCCTGACACACACACACACACACACACACACACACACACACACACTAACCTATACATAATAATGCAATCATTATAGAATTCCACTAATGAATAAGTCGTTAAGAACATGGTTCAATGGATGGATCTATTGGAAGTCACTGACTCATCATTTTTCACTTATCATCAATGTTGTTTATTAGCCTTAAAAACCTTGAGATTTACTTTGCTGTCTTTAAAAAAAGTAGTTCCTAGATAGACATATTTTTTATGGGTTTTTTTTGTTGTTGAAGTCTGAGAAGCGGATGAGAGGAAGGTGAAAAAGCTCAAAAATCCAGAGCCAGAATGATAAACTTTGTCTGGCCGGTCACTTTTAGATTCAGCTTTTTAGATCCAATTAAAAGTTAAAAAACACTCGAAAGTCCTCTGCAGTAGGTCTTTTTTTTTTTTAGTTTACTGCAGTACAGTTTATTAATCTTCCACAACTAAGAGCAGAGTCAAATATACAAAGGCAACGTCAGGGTGTCAGACCTTAAGCACATGCAGCACAGAGACAAAGAGAAAGCTAGGAGCCACTTACTCCTCCTGTCTGTGCTAATTAGCCTTTCCAGTGCATTTAGCATGTTTACTCCACAACACCTCTCAACCGGGTGACTCCCAGTATGTTCAGCTTGCTTCCCAGTGTGTTCTGCCCACTGAGTGTATGAGAACCTCCCTTCAAGGCTGTGCTGGGACAGGCATACAACATCGAGGCACAGCTTCCCTGAGGTCACACAGAGTTCAGCTTTGAAGCACGGGGTTACACAGTCCTCACTCACACTAACAGTAGTTTTTCCACACAGGTGACATGTGACTGACATTTAAGTAAACTTCTGAACTGAGAATCATTTACTCTAATGTGTAACTTATAATTATTTCCATCAGTTTCCCAACATCCGCCCCCCTCGGCGTCCGAGCAGAGTGGACCCCACCCCAGGTGAGAAGGACAAAAAAAAAATATTTTAACCGTCAGGTATTTGCTGGCTCATTGCATAAAGAGGTGTATCTGTGTATATTGGAGGGTGTACATAACATAACGTTATCAATGTAGTGTGTGATACTTCATGCTCATGGTTTTCTGCACAGTCGTGAAAGCTGTGGACCAGATCAAGCAGCGACCGCCAAAGCTTCCTCAGTCGCCCCTTGGCATCTCTGAACCATCAGACCCGTCCGCCACAAGTCCTGGACGGATCCGTGATGGATCAGATACCCAATTTTTGCCTGCCACCACCCTTCCTACGCACAGCTCCCCCACCACTCAGGTCTCAGAAGCAGGCGGACAAGAGTCAGAATCCAGTAAGATATTCCAGTTTTTGTTCGTTATCAGATTTTGATAATTTTCTTTTATTTAATTATCCCAATCTTCCATTACGTGTGGGATGAACACAGCGTCACTCAGACACTATTTCTAGTTTCAGTAACATGTACTAAATATCCCTACCGAATAAGGATACTGTTGAATTTGTTAAATTAAAGCTCCATTTGAGTCTTAATTGTCTCATGTATTTTACTCTCCTTCTCTCCTTTATTCTACAGATGTCTCTCCGTTCTGCATCCAGCCCAGACCAGGCGACAGTGTGCAGTCTGCTGACAACCACGACGGCGTCTCCGGTCCAACCGGCACTCAGTTCGACTTCAGCCCCACCACAGTGGAGCAGCGGGATGACGATCAGGAGGCCTTCAGGTAGTTGAAGTTGGGGATGCAGCTTCAAGTCTGTTTTTAAAAACATTTTTGGGCTGTGTGCCACTGCAAAGGAAATTTCTGGATTTAAAGGAAGTAACAGCAAACTAATGTACAATTTGAAAGCAAAGAAAGAAAACCAAATTCAATTCAATTTTATTTATACAGCGTCAAATCACAACAGCAGTCACCTCAAGATGCTTTATATTGTAAGGTAGACGCTACAATAATACATACAGAGAAAAACCCAACAATTACATGACTCCCCTATGAGCAAGCACTTTGGCGACAGTGGGAAGGAAAAAATTCCCTTTTAACAGGAAGAAACCTCCAGCAGAACCAGGCTCAGGGAGGGCGACCCTCGGCCACAACCAAATAAAAGTTGTATCCATTTTCAAAGAGTTTTTTGCATATATTGCATATAAATAACCAAAGAGTTATTATTTTTTAGTGAAGTCCCGCCACGTGAAACACATTATGCCACACTAACTGTGTTCCCTTTAGATCTCAATCAGTGCTCCAGGCTCATCAGAGGTATTTTGTAGCTATTAGTAGTACTGTTAATAGTACTACAGACAGCTCTTATCTGGGAATCTGCAAATTCACTATTATATTTTAAAAAAAAAAAAAGAAGCTAAAAATCTACATATTTGGGGTTTGTTTGTTTTCACTTTACTGTCATGGTTGTCATGGGACAAACCATCTATTAGAAAGGCGGGCTGGGAATATTTTTTAAATATCCTAATGATAAATATACTGATACTTTTTCAATAGTTTATTGTGTTAAATAAAAATTTAAATGCAGTAACTGTTTCCCTTTCTAATGCCACATTTATCTTTATAATAGCCAGTCTCTCTTTGTCTCTTTAGGATGGAGGTACAGGGCGACATCCAGAGTGAAGATGACCAAGGCGGAGAGGCTGAGTGTGAAGAAGATCCTCTGATCTGGCAGGTACTGGTCCCTCGAGGCGTCCTGATGAGCTTAACGCAACAAGAGATCAACCGGCAGGAAGTCATCAATGGTGAGTCGTCAATATTTCACATTTTTCCAAAATGATTTAAAAAAAAAAAGAAATCTGCATTTATCCACATGCATGCGTTTGTCCGTTTGCTCTTTAGAGCTGTTCTACACTGAGCGTGCCCACTTGAGGATGCTGAAGGTGCTGGACTGTGTTTTCTGCCAGAGGCTGAACAGGGACGGCATCCTTCCACCAGAAGACATAAAGCACATCTTTATCAACCTGGAGGAAATCATTCAGCTTCATGGTAACAATCAATTAGCTGCATGGTAACACATTTCACACATGACTGAGTAGGGGCGTGGCTGTAATTGTGTTAATGAGAGACGTACTGTTTCCTTCATCTACGGCGGATTTTCATATATTCTAATTGATTGATTTTTGGATTTTGGTCATTTCATGGTCCACTGAAAAATCATTACAGGGTAGTGACTGGATATTACAATACAAGTAAAAGTTTATAATCTTATAAAAAACACTTACAGCACACACATTGTCCTTGTCACGCTGCCAATGAGCCAGATCCTGTAAAAAAACCCTGAAAATTTCACAGTGACACACACAAATATAAAGCTGGCGTCATAGTAAATGACTCTCCATGGTCCCTTGTAGGTTAAACGGTGTGCTGACATAGTCATGACACGTCATTAGTGTTCACAGCCATGCCTTTTCCCTTTTAAGCCCTTAACAAGAACTGATTCAGGAAAACAGTCACAGGGAGAGGAGATGGTCCAGAGTGGGAGCTATAACAAGAGGGTCACGTGGTTTTAAATTTCAATCCCAATCCCCCCAAAATAAAAACTGAATGGAACGATTACACAGATTTTGTTCACAATAGAGCACAGAAAACGTATCAGATTCTTAAAGTGAGACGTTTGACTACTTTATAAAAAATATTAGCTCGTTTTTAGTTGATGGTAGCAATAAGTCTCAAAAAACTCAGTACAGGGCCGTGTTTACTGCTGTGTCACATCCCCTCTTCTTTTAACAACTGAGGAGACCTGCTGCAGACTTTTTGTTTGGACTTTGGTGAGTTTGCACTAAGGAACTGAAACTTCTTTTCACTACTTACTTACCTTTCCAGCTGTTTGTTGTCCCTGTCCCTGGATTGTGTTGCTACCATCAAATTCAAAATGAGCTTTTTTAAAATTATTTCTTTATAAAATACTAAAAAGTCTCAGTTTTAAGATTTTGTATGTTCTCTGTGTTTTAGTGTGAATAAAAGATGAGTTTATGAGATTTGCAAATCGCTGCATTCTGTTTTTATTTACTTTTTATGCAGCGTTCCAACTTTTTTGGAATTGGGGTAAAAACTTTAGTTTTAGAAATATGTGAGTCATCACCAAACTAGCTGGTGAGTATTTTTGGATGTTTTTTAAAAAAAAAAAAATCTTCTCGCTGTGCTCCAGTCTCTATAACAGAACAAATGACTGCAATCAGGAAGAGGAACGAGACGTCAGTGATCGGTCAGATCGGAGATGATCTCCTGGGATGGGTAAGGCTAGCTTCAAGTATCTGTGAGAGAGGACTGAAAAAAGAAACAGGGTTTATTAGTATTTTTAGTCATATTTCACCTTTTGCCCAGACTAGATAAATGGTAAAGAGGTCTTCACAATCCCCACATTACATTATCTTAAAGACTTTTGAGGTCCATATGTCTTTTCCCACAGCACCACCATCAGGTCAAAATCAAAATTTGGGCAACAATTTGGTTTTAGTAAATAAATACCAGCAAACCTAAAACATTCCTATCAGCCTCAGCCTTTGTGTTTAGTCTTGATAGTGAAATATTATCCTGCTAACACGACAAAGGTACGTGTTCCAGTACCAGTGGTTGAGGCAGAAGAACGCTGTTAGTTTAGTGTCTACCTCATCACTCCCCTCTAATATGTTATGTGTAGAAATCTAGCAATGGTCAGTTAATGTCCGAGCAGACCTACAGGTGCATCCTGTGATGGTGGAGGTGTCATAAGGCAGAGGCAATCAGTGCAAGTTCTTTGCCTGAATTATCTGGCAGGCTTTGCTTCTTTATTTATACCTAAAAGCATCAGTGTGTAAGTAGATGCCTTCTGCTGGCATGGCTGCAGGTTCTCTGTTTTGTTTTTAAAAATATTTTCAGAGTTGTTTCAGTAGAAATCATCAAGTACATCATGCACTCTTAGCACGTAAGCTGGAAATATTTAAGCATTTTATGCTTTCTCTGTGCACTCGCATCCAGTTCAGTGGGGAGGAAGAGCAAAAGTTAAAGAGAGCAGTGGCAACCTTCTGCAGTAACCAGCCGTCTGCACTGGAGCTCATCAAGACGAGGCAGAAGAAAGACCAGAAATTCAACCTGTTCATGCAGGTGAGTGCAAGACTTCCACTGCAGTCTACCACCAGGAGGAAGGTGACTTTGGATGAGACAGATATTGGCAGGCAGAAGAACATTCGATTAAGTTTTAATTAGTGTGCCAGTTCACAACAATTGTAAGCTGGAGACCTTGTATCATTATAGAAAAAAATCCAATGATCCAACATTCTCCAATGAGCTCCCTTTATAGCAGGAAGAGACCCGAACAAGGCTCGGGAGTGCAGATACCGCCCCTCACGACCTGCTGTGGGTGTAGGGAAAGTGTAGGAGCTAAGGCTCTAGATCAGTTACATGAGGCTCAGAAGCCAAAGATACTTCTAGAGATTTGACCCAAATTGTATCTGTCTATTCAAAAATCTAAGTTTGGAAAGAAAAGCAACTGGATTTTTTAAAGTTTCTTGAAGACATTTCTCTCATCCAAGAAGTTTCTTCAGTTCTAAGACCAAACAGTGGAGAGTCCACTACTGATCATGTGCCTCAGCTCAAGGTGTGAAAAAGGGTGTGAGTCAAAAAAGTTAAAGAAGTCCAGTGGTTTTCTTTCTGAACTCCTTAGATAACTTTGCCCTGGATGACTGAGAACCTACACAGAGACACAGGATGAGTAAGTATCCATCTCCATATGGAGAATGGATAAGAACAGTGGCACAGTTGGCTGTATATGAGACCCTTACATTCAGTTTATTGGAGATGCTTCATGACTACATGCTTACTTAGGACCCTTGTACCAGGTGGCTTTTTGCAGCTTAAAGAACTTTTAAGTTACCCAGTAAATGTAACATAAGGATAGAACGTCTTGATGCATTCTCAATCATCCAGGAAAGTAAATCTCCAAAAGTTGAATCTGTTCATCTGGACGTAGCGTTTTGTGGGAGAAACGTTTCGTCACTCATCCAAGTGACTTCTTGGGCTATTTATAAGATTGGGGAAACCTGCAGTCAGCTGAGACTGAAGAAGTCACTTGGATGAGTGACGAAATGTTTCTCGCACAAAACGCTACGTCCAGATGAACAGAATCAACTTTTGGAGATAAGGATAGAAGTGACAATACACACTTAATAATTAGGTTGGTTGGTGCAATGGGACCCCCCCCCCCCCCTTTTTTTTCTTTTTTTTTTAATCTAAATTTTAGGTCTTTGATTAAATCTGTTGTATTATTATTTGTTAAAGATTTCATCCATCTTTTGTCTGTTCTTTTGTTTCTATTTTGTCTAACAAATGTCTGCATTTTGGGAGTTAAAGTAGAACATTGCAGTATCCCATAAGCTCGAATATTTCAGATATTTTTTATTGTCTCATATAATATCTGTTACAGAGGTTTTTTGTTGTTGACCTTCCTCATTCCTTGCTCTTCTCTTCCTTGTTGTCATTCTTCAGGAAGCTCAGAGCAACCGTTTGTGTCGCAGGCTGCAGCTCAAAGACATCATCCCTGTAGAAATGCAGAGAGTGACCAAATACCCGCTCCTGCTGGATAACATTGCCAAGTACACAGGTATAAATAAGATTTTATACATTTTAGTACAGATTCTGGAAACCGATTACCTTTTTCATTGAGGGGGAACAATTGATTTTAGTTTAATCATCAAGAACTGTTGGCTATGTTGGTTTTTTTGTTCTTGTAGAGGACATTGAAGAAAGGAAAAAGGTGAAGAGAGCTGGAGACTGTTGTAAAAAGATCCTCAACCATGTCAACCAAGCTGTGAAAGAGGCTGAAAACAAACAGGTACACACATTAGAATCATTTATTTAATCATTCTATTTAGAGAAATGTGCAGATTCATACAGGCTGAGATTATGAAGGGTATTTTATGAGTTGTGTTGTATCTTAACAGCGGCTCGAGGAGTATCAGAGAAGGTTAGAATTCTCGTCTCTGAAACAGAGTGAAAACCCTGTGATCCTGGAGCTGAAGGTAACAAACTTGTGTTTTAATCCCTGTTTACCTCCTGATATTTACTCTGTATTGTTTATGAAGTTCTGCCATGTGTTGTGCTTGCAGAATCTGGACCTCACCAAGAGGAAGATGGTTCATGAGGGTCCTCTCTCCTGGAAAGTCAATAAGGAAAAGACAATTGGTGTGTACACATCAGTATATGACAATAAGATTAAAAAGACTATAATATCAGACATTTTTGTAGATAAAATATTTTTTCAGGTTTATTTTTGCATCCAAAATGAGACAAAACTTGTCAGATACACATACAGTTTTATATCACTAGTGTTTTCCTTTCAGAACTGTACACACTCCTCTTGGAGGATATCATGGTCTTGCTGCAGAAACAGGATGAGCGCCTGGTCCTAAAGTTTCATGGCAAAAACACGGCCAGTGTCGTCGACACCAAGCACACCTTCAGCCCCATCATCAAACTCAACACGGTCTTGGTTCGACCTGTCGCAACTGGTAAGAACCGCAGACAAGTGGAAATGCTTTCGGGTTCAACCACACTGAGCATCTCCATAGTGCGGTGGTTTACTCCTAACAAGCAAAGCATCCCTGGTTGAAGGAGTCACAGATCCCATTAGGGGTTGTATCCGGAAGGGTGTCAGGAGACAGGAAAGCTTGGAAAAAAAGACCAGAGGAAGACATTTAGTATATCCCGCAGTGTGGATTCAAACAATACAATAGGTCGCCTGGTCTCTCCAGTGAGCTAAACCAGCATTTAGCTCAACATTTAGCTTAGCTTAGTTTAGCATTTAACTAAACCAGTATTTAGCTCACTGAAATAAGTTTAGAACCTTTTTTTACACCCATAAAAACACAGAGATAGTGTTATGTTCTCAATTGTGTCGAAGATGCCGAAGATTTTGGTTGGCATGCCAAATTTCCTCAGCCATTGTAGGAATTACAAGTTTTACTGTGAGATCCTCACTGAGGACTTAGCATGCTAACCTTAGCTTTTAACTTCACAAGTTTCTTTGTCTTTTCATGTCAGTAACATTAGTTTCTGTATATTTTTCTATGTACACCATCTATTTTGAATGCAAATGTCGCTTTTGTGTCATGTGGACCAATCCTTGTTTGAAATTTTCTCTTCATCAGACAACAAGTCTTTCTTCGTTCTGTCCATGTCCGAAAACGGGGCTCAGATCTACGAGCTGACGGCTCAGACGGTGTCCGATCAGAGAATGTGAGTGTCGCACCAAAACAATGCTCTTGCGGTTTCATCTCGTCACTTTTAGTCTGTTTCATCCAGCTGTGTCACCTCTGTTGCTCCAGGTGGCAACATCTGATCACACAGTGTGCGGACGCCATGAAGGCCAAACCCCACAGGAGGGACACGCCTCCACCTCAGTCTGAGTGAGTCCGCTAATGCTGCAGACATTGTCACTGGTATTGTTGTTTGAGTTTTGTGTTGTTTTTGTGGGGTTTTTTAATTCACTGTTTACAATGTAAATGTGTTTCAGTGCGGAGCGGGATGCTATTAATATCATCAACAATGGGATGCCTAAACTGAGCAAAGATGAGACACCGAGTGTCCATTCTGCAGGTATCTATATGTGTTTGTCAGTACCAAAAGTACTGATGGATATATGAATCTATGGCTTTTTTAAATGATATATTAAATCACGGTGGCACGGTGGTTAGCACTGTTGCCGCACAGCAAGAAGGTCCTGAGTTCAATTCCACCATCAGGCCAGGGTCTTTCTGTGTGGAGTTTGCATGTTCTCCCCGTGTTTGCGTGGGTTCCCTCCGGGTACTCTGGCTTCCTCCCACCGTCCAAAGACATGCAGCTTGTGGGGATAGGTTAATTGGATAATCGAAATTGTCACTAGGTGTGAATGTGAGCGTGAATGGTTGTCTGTCCCTGTGTGTTGGCCCTGCGACAGACTGGCGACCTGTCCAGGGTGTACCCCGCCTCTCGCCCTATGACAGCTGGGATAGGCTCCAGCGCCCCCCGCGACCCTGAAAAGGATAAGCGGAAGCGGATGGATGGATGGATGGATGGATATTAAATCATAGATGTCAAATTAATTTTACATCATGGGTCACATGCAGCCAACTGAACCAGCGAAACTCCACTGATGTTTAACTACAAACACAAGTTCAATTTCAACAATGCACCTCAGTCTTTGTGCGTAATAAAAAAGTGCTGCTGTAGTAAATGAATGAAATCTGTCAGCACAAATCAATAAATGTGAGAAATTATAGAAAAAATCCTATAAATCTTTTACCCCCATGTGTACCCTGTTGTTGTTCATGGTTTTCTTTCTAATGCTCCATCACATTTTTAATTTAAATCCCAGATATGAGCACCTCCGATAAAGAGGCCGCCTCTACTTCAGACATTCAAGATCCACCGGAGAGTCTGAACCCCTTCGATGGGTTGAGATCAGAAGATGAAGAAGAGGAGCTGCCGATGGCAGACAGGCAGGAGGAAGAGGAGCAGAATGGAGAGGTGGATGAAGCGGAGCTAGAGGCCTTCCTGGACGGGCAGCTGGCGGAGAGACTGCTGCAGGAAGGTTCGCGGCTTGGCATTGCCCTTGAAAATGAAGAAGAGCACAATGCTTTTGTCATGCCTTGCTCCAAAGCTGAAGAAGCTCTAAAGACACGTAAGTCCTGATTACCCGTCGGTAGCAGTAAGCACTGTGGATAGTTTTGACCCTGAAATTTTTGTTTTACCATTAAGCTCAGGTTAATTCAAATAAATTCAGTTTTATTCATATAGCCCCAAACAGCAGTCACCTCAGCACGCTTCATATTGTAAGGTAGAGACCCTACAATAATACAGAGAAAACCCCAACAATCAAAGAATCCTCTTTGAGCAAACACTTGGCAACAGTAGGAAGGAAAAAGTCTCCTTCAACAGGAAGAAACATCCAGCAGAACCAGTGTTTAATGTTAAAGAGAATATGCTGACATTCACATCAGGGAAATAACCGCTGATGTCTGTTTCAGTGGCGATGCTGAAGCAGGCAGTCTTCACACACATGTTAAGCAGAGAAGCAGAGGAGGAAACGGAGGAGAGCAAGCCGAGTGGAGCCCGTGGGAGTCAGTCGAGTCCTTCTTTGCCTGAGAGCCCAGAGGGGCCCTCTGCTACCTGTGATGAGAGCCGGGTGTCTGAAAGTTTACAGAAAGAAGACCTGCAGCCTCCACCTGAGGCTGCTGAACGTAATGGTACTGCTGTACTCTAGTAATAAGAATTAATGACCAAAATGTACTTGCGTAACTATCTCACCATCTCCTGATCTGCATCTCCACCCAGGTGGCTTTGTGGTCCTGGATTTCCCCGGCTCTGAGGAAAGCAGCACTGATGATGATGTCGGAGTTGGAAGTGATGTTGGGATCGACATGAGGAAATTGCTGTCTTCCTCCTCGCAGATGGGAGGCGGAGGCCCCAACCTCAGTCGGCAGCTCATGACCCACCTGCGCCTCCTACAGGCCGATCTGCAGTATCTTAAGGTACCTTAGTATCTGAGGGCTGCTTTCTGTATTCGCAAAACCTAAACATGGTGGGATGTCTCGCCTTCAGTGAGTCAGCTTTGTGATGTTAAATCTACTGGAGTGTTGCCCTACCACACCAGATCTCTGTTTTCTCTACCAGCTGTTTGTAGCCAGGGGATGATTTTCATATATCTGCACTAAAAAGCACAAAATGACCGTCTGATAGCAATGCTGGTGTGTTTTTAATGTCTCTTTTTACTTGAACAGCAATATTAGGGCCAAATGTTTAATGCAGTAAATAAGCAGTTTTGGGGTCATTGCTCAGAAAAGTAATATATTACTCATTAGATGTTCAGCAGCTGCCTAACAAGCAGACACAAACCTTATAAGGTTAAAAAAAACTACTGATCCAAGCCCAGATGCAGGTTTGTTTTTAAAAGATTTTAAATTTGGTACATAAATAAGGAAAAACCTTAGTCCTGCTTACTCTTCGACTAAACTAGACTTTATTTTTTCATAAATCAGAGCCTGAAAAATAAATGGTCTGGAGGATGGTTTGCATTTGGATGTACTTCTTCTAATGAGGTCATGTTCTCTGTTTGTATTAAGATTATGCAAAAATATATTTACCTCCTCACATCTTCAGTTATATATTTTTTTTCTACCCTCTAACATAGTGTACTTTTTTTGTATTTATATTTTTCTCCCAGACATTTTTGTAGTTTTTTAAAGTGGTCCTTCCTTCAGTCCTTAGGCACTTTGTTATCTTGTGTTAACTCAGACTGTGTGTGTTAGCTCGTAACACAGTCTGACAGGGATAAAATAGCATTTTTAGCATCAATAAGGTGATTCCCACAGAGCCATCAGTCAAACTTGGCATTTTAGCATGGTGTGGAGGATGAAAAGAAGAAGTGTCAGGCCTAAAAACAACAACAACAACAAAAACAATCTACAGTAAATGAAGAGTATCTGAAATTCAAATCATTAACTGGCATCTGAGTCTCTTTTACATAACACAAGAAAAACATCTGGATTTTCCCCCAGGTAATGTAATTTAAATGTGTTTTTAATTTGTAATTAACATGTATCTTCTCCTAAATTCTTAAAAACTTCGACGCGAAATGTAACTGAATGGACAATATAATCATCGTATTATTATAAGTGTCTCAGATAACCACTGGTATGAACTGGACCATACCTCTGGTCTGTTAATAAGAGATGAGGATCAAGGAAAATAGTTTTTACAGCTTTAAGACCGTAAAGCTGAGTCATATCTATTTAATAATTGTTACAGTTTTTGTGAGTTTTTGAGACGTCATTGTAAGTGTGATTCCCCCCCCCCCAAAAAAATCTAAATAAGTTGCACAATATTAATTACTTAATTACATTTTTAGTAACACATTTAAAAATGCAGAATATAGCAAATATCATCCAAATTAAATCTCATATGTGCAAATTAATATTACATATTTTTTTATTGTCAGGTGATTCAATAAACTATTGATTTTAAATAAAAATGTAGTTTTCTGGGAATTATTGAATGGTTAGTGCTTTAAAGGGTTACTCTAACACCAGTGTGTGTTTACAGCTGCTTTAATATTTACAGGTAAAATGTCTCTCTGCAATCACCATCTCTGCATTAAGAGAACATTTTTTGTTTCTAAATTCCTGTTTTGACTCCTGCATTTAAGCCCATTTTGTCAGTTTGACTGTATCTGTGTCTGACCTGTGTGCCACAGTCAGTTGTGCTGTAATGATGATCTGCTTCCAGGACATAGAGCTGAAGTACAACGAACTGCGACAAACGCACGGCGACGCAGCCACAGACTCCGATGACAACAACGGTGTGTTTTTAATTCTCTCGGTCATCTCACTTTCATCAGCTTCGCGCTCGCTTGAATGTTTTGTATTTCAAACTCTCTTTCTGGTATTTTTTCAGATGGGATTCAGTGACGAAAGGCTTCCTGCTCTCTCGGCTGTCAGAGCCAAGTTTCATGTCGCTGCGTGCTCACCTTCCTCCACCTTTTACCACTAAAGGATTAATGTCTGATCTCCTACTTCAAAGGACCGGGTCATCGTCGCAGTCTGAGTTACTCCACTATAAACTCTTTCACAAAGCAGGAGCAGAAGAGACATATCACCGAGTTATTCATGGACACTTTTTACTATAATTATAATAATCACTGACTGCATAAATTATCTGAAACACTGGATATAATGAATGGAAAAAGGCTAAGCCGACCATCTGACGTCACAGATGTTCAGCAGAGAAGAAGTGAGACATTATGACTGTGACCAGTACTGAAGGAAGATTTTCCTCTTCAAATCTCAGTGTAAAAACCTGCAATAGAAAATAACCTCTACATTATAGATAGAGTCGATATACAAGTGCTCAATAAAATGCCAAAATGGAAGGCTAAAACACTCATTCCAACCATAAAATTTACCCAGGTGGGATTTAATGCTGTTTTTAGCCAAGCTTTGCATTTAATGTTAAGCAGGTGACGGTCTGCTTTGGATCAAATATCTAACAAAAACTCTGAAGCTCACAAATTTACACCCTGTATATTTTTTCAATTACAAGCACAAATATAGTAAGGCGGTTTAATGCTGTGATTTCTATACAAAGACTCATAGACGTGTCAGTTTCAAATGTGTATTCCACCGGTGGTTTCTGGAGGTTGCAGAGAGGTATGTGGTGCTGCAGCAAAAAAATGCTCCTTGCAAACCCTTTGATCGCTAGCAGATTCTATTGGTTGTCCATAGCTTGCATGAAAGATGTCAACTTATCTTAAAAAGCATTCGACAACTACTTGCTTAGCAGTAAAAACCAGAAACTTTAAAGTTGACTTGTGAGTTTTCAAGTTGTTTGCAGACAAAACAGCCTCTTTCGTGCAAACTACAGGCAGCTGTGGCAGTCTGCTATTGGCCAAAGCAATCACACCAGTCACTTTGTTCCCCAGTGATGAGTGGTTGTCTGGGTATTTTCTATTTTAATTTTAAATTCTAAGACATTAACAAATAAGTGGGCTTTAGAGTTTGCGATAGGTGTTTTTTTCCTCCCTGCTTTTCAGTCTTAGCTAAGCTCAGCTAAGCTAGCACACTTGACAGGTCTGGACTTTACGCACAGTATATGATGCTTGTACTTGCTGCATTAACACAATTTCAGGAAGACCAAGATGATTCTCATTATTCTGATTTCGGAGCATCAGAAAAGCTAAATATGAATTTGTTGTAAATTTGCTTTTATTGTGTTACATACTGTATGTGTAGGTTGTTAACAAGTGACACCAGATGCAAACGAAACAGTGTGACGTTCCTTTTAGCTCAGTTGATCAAATTAGTGCTAATACTGAACTTTATGTGGGTTTAACTTTGACTTTGCAGCTGCGATGCTCTGAGTTTCTGAGATAAATTGGAGGATTTAGAAGTTTTAATTTCTCACTGACTGTGGGATACATTCTATAGTTAAGATTTGATTCATTAACATGAACGTCTCATTTTAAGTAAGAAAAAAAGGAAAAGTGAAAATCCCAGTTTCTTATGATGGCAGGTTGATTTAGCTTTTTATCTCAAGAAAACTAAAAGGTAATTTATTGAGATAATAAGATGGTCTATCCCAGAAGCATTTTGTTTTCCTGTTATTATGTGAAGATTATAGGAAAACCCAATAGCTCTTACCTACCTTGACTACTTATGAATTGCAGAATTACTAAAGTGGCATGTGCTGCTTCAGCTGGGCTAATCCTAATAATTAGAGGACAACAGGGACCTTTTAAGGGATTTTTTTTAATGGACTGGCACAGAGTGACCAAGAACAAGGTTTGGTGAATCCAACTGGAATCTAAAAATTCAATTCAAATTAAATACATTGAGAAGAAGTGGCATAGAAAACAGTAGGTAGACTTTTCAAGCATATTCACAGTCCTGTGCCTTAATACAGTATTACTAATATTATAGTAGAATTACATGCATGTGTGCAAGAGTTTAAAATATTTTTTGCATTACAGCTGTTCCAGAGTCATGTAAGAAGTATCCAGACTTGAGTTTAAAATAAATCCTACAAAAGAAGTAGGCAATTAAACAAGAAATAAAAAAGTTTCTGCATAAAACTAAAAGTACTCCTTATGTAATATGACCTTTCTTTGAGTCTAATACATGATACTGTATTGCTGGATCATAATTCATTATATTTATATACAGTGGTGTGAAAAAGTGTTTCCCTTCTATTCAATTCAATTCAATTCAATTTTATTTATATAGCGCCAAATCACAACAGAAGTCGCCTCAAGGCGCTTTATATTGTACAGTAGATCGCACAATAATACATACAGAGAAAAACCCAACAATCATATGACCCCCTATGAGCAAGCACTTTGGCGACAGTGGGAAGGAAAAACTCCCTTTTAACAGGAAGAAACCTCCGGCAGAACCAGGCTCAGGGAGGGGCGGGGCCATCTGCTGCGACCGGTTGGGGTGAGAGAACCTGATTTCTGAGTGTTTGGCATATTTCTAACAGTTAAATGTTTCTGATCATCAAACAAATTTTAATGTTAGACAAAAATAACCTGAGTAAATACAAAATGCAGTTTTTAAATGATGGTGTCAGTGATTAAGGGAGAAAAGTTATCCAAACCTGCCTGGTCCTGTGTGGAAAATTAGCTGAGTTCAGTTTCACCAAACAGGCCTGATTACTGGCAGACCTGTCTGACAAAGTGACGCAGGCTAAAAGATCTCAAAAAGCAACACACCATGCTACAATCTAAAGAAACAGCTAAGTAGCAAAGTCACTGACATCTATCAGTCTGGAAAGGGATACAAAAACCATTTCTAAGGCTTTGGGACTCCAGTGAACCACGGTGGGAGCCATTAGTGACCGGCCGACCAAAATTAGCACATCAACGAATCATCCAGGAGGTCTCAAAAGAACCCAGAACAACATTAAAGAACCGCAGGCTTCACATATCTAAGTTAAAGTCAGAGGTCATGAGTCAACAATAAGAAAGAAACTGGGCAAAAATGGCATGCATGGGAGAGTTCAAGATGAAAACCAAAAAGAACACAAAGGGTTCTGCAGCAGGACAATGATCCAAAACACACCAGCAAGTCCACCTCTGAAACAAAAGGAAGACTGGAGTGGCCCAGTCCAAGTCCTGACCTGAATCCGATTGAGATGCTGTGGAGGTGGTTTCATGCTGGGAAACCCTCTCAATAAATGAGTGAAAAACAAGAATTCTGGGCCAAAATTCCTCTACAGCTCTGTAAAAGACTCATTGCCAGTTACTGCAAACGCTTGATTGCAGTTGTTGCAGCTATGGGTGGCCCAACCAGTTATTAGGTTTAGGGTATTCACTTTTTCACACAGAGCTATGTAGGTTTGGTTTTCTCTCTTAATAATAAACAACTTCATTTAGAAAGTGAACTTTGTGTTTAGTAGTTATCTTTGTCTTATATATAAATTTGTTTGATGATCTGAAATATTTAAGTGTGGCAAACATACAAAAAACAGGAAATCAGAACGGGGGATAGCCATTTTTTTACATCACTGTAAGTCATTAGTGTGTATGTCACTTTAATTTTGCAACTGGTGATAATTTAATGATTTACTGCTGTGTAACAGTACAGTAATTGAATTGAACCCCTCCTCCTATCCATGCTCTCATCCAGTAACGCTGAACATTGTAAGATTTGCAGTGTAACTGAACTGTGCGATGACACCAGGAAGTAACAATAACTTCTTTGAGGTGGGGAAGGGCAGTGCCACCCCGTACCAATCTTGGATACGCACATGTAGGAAAGATCTGAACAGAAATAATAACATAACTAAATAAATAACTTGTTCATCTCACTAGAAAACAAGTTTAATTGCCTCAAGATAAATTACTAGATAAATTGATTTGTTCTCACAAGATGAAAAATTGCGTTAAAAAATCTTTTTAATTATGTGCATGTCCGTTATCATCATCTGTATTCCTCTAATTACTATACGCTTGCCAGTTACCATTGCCTCTATATGATTTTGGATAGAAATGCAATGCTGTATAGCAGCTGACTTAAACAGTCACAGAATTTAAACAACCTGAAGCACTTAAATGTAGCAAAAAACAAACAAAACAAAAAAATAATGTCCCCAGTCTGCAGTCCATCAGTTTTATCTTTCTATCAAATAAACAATAAATCAAAAAACAAACAAAAATCATTCAAAAATAAAATGCAGATGGACAAAAAACTCTGAAAATAATGATTCAGATGGTTGATTGATGTTGTTGATTGTAGGTTTCCCAGTTGTTTTGTCCAACCTGTGTTTAATCTGTAAAAATACGTTCACGCGGCATCTGCACCTCACTTTTAAGGTTGGACTGAAAATATATTCACCGGCCACAAGACTGCGCCGTGGCTCCAGTTTGTGGATAAATATGTTCAGGCAAAAACGATGACTGCTTTGGACTGCGTTCAGGGTAAAGGCGTATATTGTACAATGACTGCATGTCAGTAATTTTGCTTTTACTCGCACCTTTTTGTTTCACACCATGCTATCATGTAATGCTTTAACACAACCTGCTCAAAAAGAGGAGAATTAATCCATTTTATAAATGTTATTTTAAATGTTATATTTTTTGTTACATTGTTATTAACTCTGTTAACACGTTTATGACACAAGAAGCTCCTTTTTTGTGAAAATTAAGGAAAAGATGAATGGGAATTTTTGTTTACTTTTAGTTCATCTTGATGGGGAAGCGAGATAACAGACATGTTTAAAAAATGAGCTAAACTTTGCCCTGAAAAGTGAAGCGAATGCTCAAGTGCCTTAAACTTGTTTTTGTCCTACTGGCCAGCAGGGGGCAGTACATCTGGTTATAAAAAGAAGTCTGGTTGTACAGAAGTCTATGTGAAAATGACCCTACTGCTGATTGACTGAGTAAACAGTTTTCATGTGCATCAATGGAACATGATGTTTAGTTTGTATTCCCTATTACGATAATAAATCAGGGTTTAGGATGCACCAGTCTTGTGATTGACAGGTTGCTATGGTATCGGGATACAGTTTGACTGGTTTCTCAATCAGATCCACTCTATAGACATACAAGAGGAGTATAACATCACTTTGTAAGGACCCATTATGAAACCTCTGATTTTAAATTATGGGTCTAATCATCTGGTGTTTTTAGAGCTAGAAGGAAGGAGCAGTGGAGTGTAACCTGTCAGTTAATGCTAGCTGACTTAACGTGGGACTCTACAGGATTTGACTAATTTAAATGCATCAATATAGATGCCGTCTTTGATTAAGTCTTGTAAAGTACAGTTTCACCTCTTCATGCTGCTAAGAGCGAATAAGTGCCGAAAAAAGTTCATCAAATGTCTACTTAAGACAAGCTCTGGAGGCAGCTTCCCATATTAAAATGCCCAACTTAGTATCTTAATGGCATTTAAATGCATGTTTTTATCCTGATAGAAAAGAAAACTAAAAACAAAACACGCTTGACCTGTGTAGATAGTTTTCACACGTGCTCTGACTTATGAAACGTAACAATTTTTATGGTTTTGGTGTATCTTTATTAAATGTATGTAGTATATAATATGGCCTTCCTCTATACCAGAGAAGGAAATATAATATACTACATTCATATACAAGCTTGTGCTTCAGTTTTAGTGAATGAGATTTACTATTACTATTTCTAGTCTAGTATATAGTCAACTACAGCGGCCTAGCAAAAATAAAGAAAAATATATTTTTTTAAAAACACAACAGACATTAAATAAAACACAATGAAGATGGAAAAAAAAAGACAAAATGCTCACAAAAAAGTCCTTAAAAAAACAAAAAGGAAAACACTAACATGATGGAACAGCAGTGGAAACGACAAACTAACAGAAAACATCTAATAGCAAACATGTATCTACAGTACTGAATGAAACTTGATTTAGACATTTAGACTAAATTAAAGGGAAAAAATGTGAATGCTACAATGAGGTGACTTTGTTATGCTGTTGAGCCTGGTTTCAGTGCAGTTGTCCCCTTAGAAGAGATTCTGGGTGATCCAAAGGGAAGTGGGTCAAAGAACTGTTTGATGATTATAAAACTGAGCTGTTATTAATGCTCTTTGCAGCCATCAGATCTCAACCCAACTGAACACCTTAAAACACTTATTAAAACTTTATGAAAAAACTTTATCAGTCTTATACAGGTGCTGTCCCTGAAAAGTCCTTAGGATGTGTGAAAGTAACAAAAAAGGAGACAAGATGTCAGAATTACCAATTAAATTAGTATTTTTTTAATTAAATAATTCAACAAAATAAAAACACAATACAACCTAGATGTTGGTCACTAAGCAGTAATTCAAAAAAGCTACATGATCAGTGCCCTCCTTTAGCTGAACTCTACATCCAGGAACATTTCCAAAGCACGCGTGGTAGTTAAAAAACAACAAACTGTTTGACACATTTTGTAAAAATGCAAAATAGCTGAGATGTCCTACAAACCACTCGCATATGTCACGCAGCGGGATAATTTGCTACTTTTTCCAAATGGCAAGTAACAATAACTCCATTATGAAAAGGTGTAAAAATCTCTGAGCAAACAACAATCAGAAACAGACTTGATGAGGGTGGACCGACGTGCTTGAGTGGGCCCTGTGCTCACTGACTGGCACTGTGGACCCTGACTGGCATTTGCCGTAGATTTGGCAGGTCCATCACTGGCGCTCTGTGCATATGAACATTATACTGCCTGTAACATCTGTCTGCACAGCCAGTTTGGTGGTAGGTCAGTGAAGGTCTGTGGCGGTATAGCTGTGCATCTCCAAACAACAATGCCCTGCCTCATGTGGCCATGGTTTGCAGGCAGTTCCTGAAGGATAAAGGAATTGATACCACTGAAAAGGCCCCTACGCTCGCCTGACATAAATCCAACAGATCACCTCGGGGTCATTATGTTGTGGTCCATCTGATGCCGCCAGGTTGCACCTCAGACGTTCCAGGAGCTCAGTGATGCCCTGATATGGGAGATCTCCCAGGACACCATCCGTCGTCTCATTAGGAGCATGCATACAAGCAAAAAGGACTAGCCTACTGCATAATTTCTTGATTGTGGGGGTGTCTTTGAATTCAGTCCTCTATAGGTTCATTCTTTTCATTTCCATTTAATTTCCAAGTGTCATCCTTTCATTTCAAAAGTTATCTATATCAGTATAGATATCCAGCATGACTATTTTCCCCACTGAGATTTGATGTGTTTTCTGATTACACATGTGCTTCTCCCACTATAACATGTTTATATAATGATAGAAACAGGTGCCCCACCAGGCTGCCCCCGAAGCAAGACTGTTCTGTGCTGGTAATATTTTAGTGACAGGCAGATAAAACTGTTTTGATTCCAAAAGAATATTTGTTTTGTACCTGTAAGTAGTTGTTTCTGAAACACATGAAGGTCTGATAGTGACTGATACACAGTGACTGATAGTATTTGTTTACCATATTATTTACAGGTATTTGATCCATATCAGGCTGCAGAAAAGCTGGTGCCAATCCCTGGACAGATGCAGGACTGGACAGATCCTGTTGCATCTCAGGGCCAGCATAGAGACAGACAACAGTTCACACTCTTACATGATCCAACACTGACTTGTTTTCCTGAACAAGTTTGCTCTTAGAGTTAACTCTACTCTGTGAGAATGAATCTTAAGCTGCTTCTGCTAGGCTGTGCTGAGAATCATTAAAGTGATGGTTGGGACTTCCAGTAAATGAATCAATCAATCAATCAATTAAAACAGCTTTAGTATAGATTTCAAAATCTTATTTTGTTTTCATATGTACCTATTTTCAGTTATATAAATTTTAATTGCAGGAAATTAAATAGGCATATAATTCTTTTCTTTCGCCATATTTTTCAAGTAGCCTATTTTTTAGTGGCCCCCATATGGCCACCCCTATGATAAAAATCTGGAGGCACCCCTGTATAGAGTCCCACCGTGTAGCTATCATGGAGTTTCTGCTCGGATGATTTCTGTAGTAATACTCCAGGACATTCTGTGCTATGAATGTTTTGTTCCATCACTATAAATTTGCTGGTACTTTTTGGGTAAGGGTGCAAAAACCTCAGACATTTAGACTACTGACTGTTGCTAATACAACTTAAACCTTTTTCTATGAAGCAGCCCATGGCATTTTAAAACAAGGTTAGAGCGTGCTCATGATACGCATACATAACTTTTCTCTTTGATTTGGGGACTCATAATATACAGCATATTAAAAATATTTAGTAATCTTTTATTATTCTCATGCTATACATAGCACCTTTAGAGCTTTTGAAGCCCTTAAACAGAACATTAGCTTTTCATTCACTCTTGTCTGAATGTCCACCCACCTTTTGTCTGTCCACGTCTTTGAGTTTGTGGTTCTCTATCCACCTTTTATACTTAGCCTTGCTTTTCTTGTAGCCAAATCTGGCTATGTCAACCATGAACACCCACGCCAGCCCATACATAACCACTCCACCAAGCTTCATTATCAGTGAAGTCCTAGGAGAGGTGAGCTCGCAGTAAAACATCACCGTGCCGACTCCCACGCGAACAGTGGCAAACAGTAAAATAAAAAGCAGGTCCACCGCGTCGCCCAGCAGGCTGTCGTACAGGCCCACCTGGCGGAGGAACCAGCGGGTCTGCAGCAGGGGATTGGTGATCTCGCTGCCAAAGATGACCCCGCAGGTTTCACAGCCTGAGACTCCCATCAGTAAAGCCAGCAGGATGCCTGCAATACTGGCAGCATGATGTGCAAGCATGACGGGGCCCTCCGTGTGGTAGCATACACACCAACCCATGTCGAAGAAGAAGTAGCCGAGGCACACAGCCAGGGCGAAGCTCTGGAGCTCTGTGTTTTCTGTACCTGGTGGATGGATAAGAAGAAGGTCATCTGTATTTAGTATTTTCTTTATTGGTCAGAGAAACCACCTCAACTAGCTGAAGGCCAATAGGTTAGCAAACACTTGGAGCTGCACATATATAAGAGACAAAGAGTAGCATTAGCATTCATTTAAAGTCATGAATGTGTCCACCTAAAAGGAAAAAATGTTCAATATTCACTTTAATTAAATTTTTTTTAGCTTTGTTTTCATTTCCATCAACTCCTAAGAAACACATGTGATTGTTTAGCTGCTAAATGATCCACTATGTTCACAAGATAGCTGCTAACTTTGTCTGCTTGCTTGCAAAACCAACACAATTAACCAAAAAGACCCCTCCAAAAATGCTGCATCCTTATTTCCTTAATTTATTGCTGGTTTCCTTGCATGCTCAGCCCCACCACAGGGAAGGTGAAGTGGTTGGTGGTTTTATCTTAGATTCCTAATAACAGAATAAATGCTGTATGATAAAGATATTTGCATGCAATGCTGTGTGATACATGCACATGAAAAAATTCTTTAATGCAAATTTAGTGCTTGGAGAAATAACGTGAAGGTGTTTAAAGCATACCGTGGATCTCTGTATACTGCACACTTAAAGGCAAACTGTAAAAAGCTGGTTTATAATGAAGTCGCCTATAAAGCTTTGAGATTATTACTGAAGAGATGCTTCAGTGGAAGGAGTCCTTATATTTAAAGCTGTATCAAGAGATCTCGGGTTTGGAGGCTCAATACTTATGAGAATGAAATCATAGTTTGAATTGTGCTCATTTGGATAAGTCAGGGTTTTTTGGTTAGCAGTATTTTTGAGTGGATCCTGTTTAGCTGACCTCTTTTTATGGGCCCACGTATGTCTTAAAATAACCTACTTACATTTGTTTGTGGTTTTGATATATTTCTTTGTCTTTTTCGGTACCATAAAACCCACTTTTTGGAAAATTACACCTGTACCTGCAGGTTTTTGACTGCTTGGTTCTTTACTGTCTTCATCTTTTGGATGTTCCCTTTACGGGCCACCACAGAGAATCATCTGCCTCCATCTTACCCAGTCCCTAGCTTCTGTTGCACCAGAAGTTCTGTTGTGCTTTTCCTCTTAACCTCCTGCCTGGTACCTCCATCTTCAGCATCCTTTGCCCTACCACATGTACCATCCTGGTACAGCTATTTTTATGTACTTTTATTTTAATTTATTATACCGACCTAAATTCAATCATAATCATTTGTACATTTTTTGAAAAACTGTCTTTAATTCACAAACAGATTAAAACTCTGTGCTTATATTGATTCATTCATGGACTAATTACATTAATCCTTTCACTCAGTGATTAATTAACCGACTTATTGGTTCATTTAATGCAGACCGTGGATGTGTTTCACCTCCATTACCCACCAAACTGATTTGTACTTTACTTTTCATTAAATTTTAAAATATGCTGAACATCAGCACCATGCTGCTGATCCTGTTAACTCTCAGTGAGGACAGTAGACGGCTATAATTAGCACCATTCTGAATTTACATCACACCATGACCAGAAAGAGAGCATAATTAAATTAAATTAAATTAAATTAAATTAAATTAAATTAAATTACTAACTATACTTTGTAACTGCATTGGTAACATGTTTATTGATCCACTGACCTGCATGCGTGAAGGGCCAGGGTCCGTCTACGAAAACAACGTAGGCTGTGAGCAGCACTATGAGGACGCCGTGGGACAACGTGACCAGGCGACAGTTCCACTCGGGTCCCCGCTGAGTGAAGGTGCAGACGAACAAGAAGTAGAGACACAGCCAACCAATCAGGCTGCAGATGACCTCCAGCATCGGCATGGCTGTGTGTTTGGGAAGAACAGACACATCTGAGGTCTTTTACATGAGACTGCATTTAAGAACAAGTCACCAAAAGTGTAAAGCATTGATTTTATATTTGAACATATTTACATACAATATTAGGTTAACCATGTAGATGGATACTGGGTCCATGTAGAGTTAATGGGTTATTTACTCTAATGAAAACAAGCTTATTTGAAACAGTGATGATATAATAAGCTCAAATTTGACTTTAAAGTGTGACACGCTTACTGTCTAAAACAAATTATTTCAGTTTCTTTAAAACGTCACTTTTTTAAAACACTTGTGGGCACCAAGCAGCAAAGGCATACCTGCTGACTAATGACAACACAGCTAAACATGGGTGCCATGATATAAAATGTCAGTCTGTGCATTAATAAAAATACTGAAATTTCCTCATATCTGCGGCTACATTACAGTGTGCTGTAAACTCTGTGTTAACCAATCGGTAACAAGCAGGTTTTAAAGGAGCTAGATTTGGAAACAAAACCAACCTTAATATAAAATGATTTTATGCAATAATGCACCTGTGGCTGCTGGGTATTGTTGACCAAAGTACGTCTCCATACTCTGAAATAGAACAGTCATGCCGTGGTTTACCTTAACTCCTCCTCCTCTCAGTCGTCCTCACGTTCAGGATGCTTGTAGATATGGACTCCATCACTGAGGTAGCCTCAGCCTCCATCACTGTTTACACATAAAGCCTCCATCAAAGTGCTGTCAGCTCAGCATTTTTTTTAATGGACACATGTTCACTCGGCCAAGATGACAGATATGCCATGTGCAGGCTACTATGGACAGTTAGTGGATCCTGTTTCCCTTCCCCCTGGAAGTCAGACTTGATCCTCTTAAAGGATTACAGCCTCCACTTCTCTGCACATACCTGCTTTTGGACAGGGCGGGTGATACAAGGCTGCAGAGCAGCACATGCATCATAGTAAAGTAACACAAAACTGAAGTTAGGACCAGTCCTCTTTGAGCTCTGGACTGGTTTTGTGACTTTTAAAAGCTGTTTTGTCCAATTAATCCTGCTGATTTCACTGGTCTTTAATTGTAAAATGTCTTTTGTTTGTCTTTTAATTTAGCTCCCATATGTCAGCGTTTCCCCCCATACTATGCCCCACTGTTTACCCACTTTAAATCCATCACTCAACATTTTTAAGTCTTACCTGTTTGGGATGATGCCTGTGCTCTAAAAGTAAAATGAAGCTTAAAAAAGGTGAAAATGTTGCAAATCTGGTTTTACGTGAACTGGAATTAAAAAGAAGACATGCACAGGGTTAACTGGTGATTCTAAACTTCCTGGGGGAATGTGAGTGTGAATGGCAAGACGGGTTAAGTGACTGAACTGTTTAGTGGATGCTCGGATGGGTGGATGGTAGAATTGTACAATTATGTGAACGGCAGTATTTCAGATACAGCTCCACCTGCATAAAACAAAAAAACTGTCACAGCCTCTCCTTACTTTACAGCTCCTCCTATGACACCTGGACTATTTTTAGTAGAAATGAACTGCACATAGTAATGTTTTACTTTGAAGTTAAGTGAGCCTATCCAATTTCTTCTTCTTCTTCTTCTTCCGCCTAAAATCTCGTCTCACAGCTTTGAGAAAACTCCCACATATGTTACATCATTTCGTGCGGCCCATTCGGGAATAGTGTGATGTGACTTTTGGTAGCGATTTGTCATGGTTTTTGTGAAATTCCCAAAATACTTCAGAATTTTTCCCCATTCAAAAAGATCACCAACCCAGGCCACTTTGGAGCCCACTTTTCAATACGGATCTTTGTGCTTTCGTTTTTGTCCCCAGTTGTTTTGAGCAAGAGTTTTTTTTAGGTGTTCTTCAGGCATTTTCTGGCTGCATTGCTACTCCCTGTAAAGTTGTTTCTCTATATGTATCTCGATGGGCACTGGTCTGTTTTTATTAATTTTTGCCATCCTGTGCATTTTATCAGCACTTTAAACTGCCTTCCACATAAATAGGACACTGATTGAAAATAAAGACTCTTGCATGATGCCAGACATAAAAACAGAATGGGGATAATTTAGAGGAGGCAGACTGATATGTGTGATACTGCAGGATTAGAGGCCAAAATCTGTGATGTAATGAGCAGATGACACACCAGACCTCGTTGCTGATGTGGACATTGCAGACTCTGTCCATACTGTGTTGACATAACAGCAGATGCCACAATATGTCCTTCTGTAAAATGGTTAATTTCATGGACATATTGATGATTAAGTCACTAATGCTTGTATTTTAAAATTAGTGGTAAATAAAACTGCACTCAGGGTAGTTAGAAAACCCTCCAAACATTTCAGAAGAGGGGAGTGTGCGCTCTGAGGGCAGGTGGTTGATGCAGGTGGGTGAGTTACATATAGAAAATTTTCACAGCAGCACCGAGGCCAGAAGTTTTCACATGTGACCCTCCAGGCATTTCATTCACCTCCGCTACGGCAGGTTAATACCCTGTGAGGCGAAGGTCGGGTGCTCACCTGACAGCTCTGCAGCATTAACCCACTTACAGATCAGCTCTAATCTGACACCCGAGTAGATTATCGGCTAGGAAGGTAAAGCTATAACAGATATTATTACTCTATCACATTGTTATGCTACTTTCCTAACAGTGAGCACATATACAGGTGCTGAATTAGCCAGGAAAGTGTAGACAGCCTGGACACAATTATAATACTATGTTGATGTAATTTGATTGGCACAAATGATATTGAACAACATAATATAAATATGATCCAGAGAAGCTAAATATAGATTAGTACCAGCTTAATTCAAAGGAATATGTTTTACATCTTCCAGCAGTCATTTTTTTATTACTTTATGGTCACTTTGCATTTCATAGTTGTTCTTCCCTCCTTTGATTGCATCATTTTCTCTCTTTGCAGTGATTTTGCTTGTGTTTTCTCTAACTTCTGTCATATCTGTGTCATTTCTATCATATTGTAATCTTTTGCATGTCTTTGGCCATTTTGCATCTCTTTTGAGTCTTTTCTTCCTCTTCTCAATTCTTATTGAAGTTGTTTTGTGTCTTTCCAGGCTGTTTGATATTGCTTACTTTGATTTGTGGAAACTTGATTGGCTTTCAAAGTCCTTTTGACTTATACAAATCTATCTACTCCATTGTTAGGTTTTACAGCTTTAGTTATGTATTATTTTATAGTCAAAACAATAAATCTTCTAATAAATTATGCTGTTTTATTGTAGACACAGCTAGGCAGAGTTATATAAGTCATTCAGGTCATCTCCAGCTACAGCATTAAAATGATTTACACATATTTCCTGCCATTCATTAATCTGTTCACCTTCGCTGTAGAGCGCGCTTGGAGCTCCAGGGCAGCAGGCGGCGCTGTTGTTGTATTCTTAAAGGCGAACAGACGTGACGGAAGAGCGTCCTTCTGCATCCTGGGTTGGAGAAAGTTAACCTAAACAAACATGGAATAACGGCCCTGAAACATTTTCCTATAATTTCACCTGGAAGTCATCATTTCTGTAGAGCACGAGTGAGTTTCTCAGCATTATAAAATGCGGGTCTAACTGGAAGAGAAGGCAAATTTACCCCGGCTCAGTGGCTGCTGTTGGAAAGAACACGAGGTGAAACTCCCTTCAAATTTAACGTAATTTTAACTACCTTTCCGCAGCGTCAGATGTACAATCTGATAAGATTAATCATAAATGCCTTATGCAAATCCTTATAATCCGTTTTTCAAATCGGGGTTGATTACGAAGACTTAGTATTAACTGTTTTTAATGTAATTTAACCCAAAATGGATGCTCACGAGTCCCTTATTACGCCTGTTTTAATGTGGGATAGCTAACGTTAAATTGTTAACCGAGGCATAAATTACATTTAATCAAAGCTACTGTGGATCAGGTGCATGCCGAAGTTACTGCTAGGCTTTAGCCTTTTATATAAAAACTTAAAAGTCTCCTAGTATTGTGTGCGTAGTTTTGTAAAACCACAGAACATCTAATTTGATAGAAAATGTAAATGAAATGTGGCAGTGTGGTTTTTTTTTCCCCCTACACATTTAAAAAAAAAAAAAGCACATTTTGATAAAACAAAAATATATTTTTATTGTTTTGTAAAGGCAATTTAAAAAGTCTGATATATTTAAATGGAAAAGTAAAGAATTTTTTTTTTTTTTGAATTAAAGAACAGTTAATGTGGCTTATCATTACAATATTAAATGTCAGTATAGTTGGGTTAAACAACCACATCAACTTCATCTTGATTGTTTTCCCTGTTCCTGCTTTTTTCTACAGGATGGCTTTTCCCTCTGTGCGACTGTGTCCCCGCCACATGAGAGCAGGCCTTCAAGTCTGTTGGTATGCAACACTCAGCAAAGCATCCAGACCCCAGGAGAAGAGTGGCAGTGATCCGGTCTTCCAGTATGTCGGCCAGCACAAAAAGCCAACCCATAAAGTGTTTGTCTGGGGCTTCAGCTTCACTGGTGCACTTGGCATCCCTACCTTTGTAGTCCCAGACAGCGGCAGGAAAAAGCCCCGCAAATACCAGCTTACTCCTTATCGCTTGGAGACTGCAGAACAGGTAAAATCTGCCGGCACTATGAGAGTCTGAGTCTTATGGGTTGAGCTTTTAAAGATGTATAAGATAGTAATTGTTATTTAGGTGTAACTTCATAAAATATCAGTCAAATCAGGTAAACTGCTGCCGCCAGTCATACCTATGTCGACAAACCATTTTATATGTGTTAAGAGAGTTTTGTAAAGCTAAACTTGCTTTCTGCTGCTGCTGTTGCAGATCTCCTCTGCTGCCTGTGGTTACGGTTTCACTCTCATCGCGTCTCCAACCAAAGATGTGACCAAATTGTGGGGCATGGGCCTGAACAAAGATTCTCAGTTGGGCTTTCAGCGCACCCAGCACGACCGCCGTAAGACAGAAACTAAACTATTTATTTCTTTAAAGATAGTTTAAAGAACTTTGGATGTGAAAGAAGAATGGATATTGGACCCGTCAGGTGATGGCGATGCTAGGCATTGTCTGTATAAATAAGATGGCCATCACCAGTTGGTATGTTACTGTTTAAAGCCTTTTTTGAAGTTTGTTTTTTGGGAAGAATAGATGTACAAGAGAATACATGTGAACTGTATAGCAAGGAGGGACATAGCTTCTGGGCCTGCAAACTAGAGCCAGAGTCCCTTAAACCTGTGTTCTTTCTAATGGCCAGCAGGGGGCAACTACTGTCTGCAAAAAGAAGTGGAAAGAAGAGCAAAGAAGTACCCCAGAAATTAGGATAACGTTTACACAACTAAGGTGTCCAGTTAAGACAAATGCTGGAGGTTAAATAGGTTATACTGGGTCACATGATCCAAATGCTTAGTAGACACTCTTCTAATGTGTTTGTGTCTCAATCACTAGTTCCAAGACTTACTGAATAAAGCATGGTGTTCATTTTGTAAATTATGTTCCCCATGAGAGTCACCAAAAACTTTCTGGCTTCAACAGTTTTGCTTCTCATTCACTGAAAGCTGCCAGAAATCAATTGAATGCTCCCACTGATTTCCAAAGAGAGGCTGTCTTGAGCAAGGGAGCTGGTATCTTGGGATCTTATGCATAATTGTGACCGGAACGTGGAGCTTGCGTTGGTATCGGAGTGTTGTGGTAAAGGGATAGCTCTACTTGAAGGGGAGGCGTTCGATGTACCCGTCCATCTACGTCCCAACCCTCACCCATGAATGTAAGCAGCTGAAATTAGTCATAGTTTGACGAGCTCTGATGTTTGGAGGGATCCCTGAATAGAGCCGCTACTCCTGCGTGTTCATTAGGAAGCCTCATGGAGCCTTTCATTTGGAGGCTTTCTGGGCACATCAGTTGGGTGAAGACCCCCAACCTGCTGGTGCGATTGTATATCTCGTCTGGTCTAGGAACACCTCAGAATCCCCCAGAAGGGACTGGAAAGTGTGGATAGAGAGAAGGACGTCTAGAATACCCTGCTTAGCCTGTTGTCAGCTTGACTTCGGATAAGTGGAAGATAATAGTGCCAGCACCGGCAATAACCATACAAACACCTGCACAAGGCCCTAGTACAGCGGTTTGCTAATGAAATCATGATATGCAAATATCCAGACAGTGTGAGGGGGTGCTTTTGCAGTTTGGCATTAAAATAAAATAAAAGTTGATCATTGCAGTGAAAGTAACGGGTAATAAAAGCTATCCTACCGTGCCCTGTGATAAGAGCGCCAGCAAAGAGGAGGCTTTTTAAAGATTTCTTTGCTTCTGTTCTTCTACTCCTGCACCGGCGCTAATATATCGGGTCGATCTGAGTGGCGAATACTGCAGTAAGTGCCCACGCCCTCTTTAACAGTGATGTCACTGTTTTTACGTTATAAGACCATTGCAGCAACCATAATCGGCTCTCTAGGGTTACATTTGTCAGTCAAAGCTGCCAAGTGGCTGTAATGTGTAATTTGGAAAACTAAAGTGGTAACCTGCCATAAACTATATCCATCCTTTATGTATCTATAAGGGTATATATCTATCCCATATAGTCTATGGGATAGAGCTGAGGAGTGGTCTTCTTGTGTTAGCACGAGGATATGTTCGGAGTGTGTGTTTCTTCCATGTGTCACATTCCATTTCACAGTGTTTCTCTAACAAGTTTATATTAATATTATTTAAGGAGTATCACTGCTTTTTGTTCATGTGTCGTCTCGCCCTGTTCGTGTAGATAAGAGCTACGACTACGTGTTGGAGCCGTCGCCGGTGGCCCTGCCTCTCGTCGAGCCTCTGCAGACCAGAGTGGTTCAGGTTGCATGTGGACGGGCTCACTCTCTGGTCCTCACTGACCGAGAGGGAGGTAAGAGACGCACGCTTCCCGCACCAGCCTAAATCCAAACACACAAAAAGCTGCGGAGCATGTCGTCCCCCTGTAGAAACCTTTCAGCCACCTGTCGCACCATGTGTCCTTTTACATCATCCACCCACCGCCAACCAAAAATGAATCATTATCAGGCAGCTGTTACAGCTCATGCAGAAAGCTCATTAAGGTCTTCTGGTACATTCAGTAAATTAGCAGACTGATGTTCCAACAAGCTAATTTGTGAAAAGGCTTTTCGCCACTTTTTGTTGCCAGCCAGAATCTTTTTTTTCTTTCTGTTTTTTAATTTAAATGGGCTTTTATTGTGTTTTGCTAAATTGCAGAGTGCTTTGTTGTGATGTTGTTTTAACTGGTCGTAATTTGCTGGTAGAAATTTACTCCAAAGATTTGTGAGGCTAGTTTCTGACAAAAGAAAGATGTGTCACGGCTAACACACAGTGCGATCTACTGCGGTGCATTGTTTTAAAGGGTACTGCAGCTGATATTTTAGATTTTTCTGATATGAGTATTTATGCAGTTATCTAAATTACTTGTATTTTAAGTGGCCACCAAGTGATAAAAACAGCATGTATGAAATCATCCTGCAGGTTATGTTTCTGCTGTCCTTGATATCGCCTGTATGACCAAAACATGGTGCACCCGTGTGCAGAGCATACAAAAGATTTTAAGGTGGCGTTTAATTCTGCAGCTGAAGTTAGCCAGGCAGCTGTTCTGTTAAGCTCAAACTATCTCTTTTTTTAAACCTTAGTTTAAACAGCATAGCAGATTGTTGTTGCTGCTAAATGTAATCATAGTATTAAAGTCACTAATCTTACAGCTTTTCATGACATGTACTGCAGAGTCCATTAAAGCTTTTAAAAACAAAATGGCATTTATCACCCTTTATCTAAAACACTTTGAGCTTCTCAGGTGTTTCTTATTTATTTGAGAATCAGTTTTTATTGAGGTAGAGTGGGACACATGCAATGTATTGTTATATAATATGATGTCTAAAATTAATTAAATTTACACAAAAATAGGATAATTGAAATGTTTTATAAATAAATTAAACAATTAAATTCAGTACAGTTTTATGTATATAGTGCCGAATCACATCAACAGTCACCTCACAAGGTGGCTTATGTTGTATAGTAAAGACACTACAATAATACAGAGAAAATCCCAACATTCAGTGTCCCTGTTTGAGCAAGCACTTTGGTGACAGTGGGAAGGAAAAACTCCCTTTTAACAGGAAGAAGCCTCCGGTAGAACCAGGCTCAGGGAGGGGCGGCCGTCTGCCGTGACTGGTTGGGGGTGAGGGGAGGGAGAGAGGACAAAAGATACACCGTGGAAGAGAGCCAGAGATGAATAATAACTGATTAAATTAAAGTAAACAGTAAGATGGCTTAGATAAACTGGTCTTAATCATTAATATGACTTTACACGACGCGTCCTCTCACCCTCACACTCCTCTCTCTGTTCTGTCCTTTTCTCTAGTTTTCAGTATGGGCAACAACGCCTATGGCCAGTGTGGAAGGCGGATAGTTGAAGATGAAGTCTACAGGTGTGTCTTTCTGCATTCTGCTGTTGGTGAAATACACCAACAATTTTCTGATGTGACAGAGAAACCAGCAGGTTTTGGTGATTTCATCTGGAGGCGCCTTCGGTCTCTACTGATGCTTTTATTTTGGAAATCATATGAGACCACCTTTTCGGTTGAAGCCTATCCCAGGTGTCACAGGGCGAGACGCTGTGTTTATCCTGCACAGGTCTCCAGTCTATAGCAGGGCTAACACAGGAAGACAGACAATCATTCAGACTCACATTCACACCTACGGCTAATTTAGAATCAGCCACTAACAGAACATGCATGGAGGAACCACACAGGCCTGGGGAGGGCCTGTCGGCTCCCCACATTAACCTGATGGCTTTTTCTGCTATAGCTGTGACTTCTTCTTTAAATATAGTTTTCAAATGTATGTAGAAAACTGAAAATGTCACCTTGGGCTGTGACCCTTGCTTTGGAAATCACTGCTCTGTCCAACTATCGAAAACTCCCTTGGCTCTTTGCCTTGGTTACACATGCTGGCGGGAGGTTAAAGGAAGGCTGGCATGCTGCTGCGATCTCCTGGAGGCACTGCTATGCTTGGGTGATGAATCGGTTATTTCTCTTTCTCACGTTTCAACAGTGGCAGTCACATCATTCACAAGATAGAGGGCTTCAGCGGCAGGGTCATCCAGGTGAGTGCAGGCTGTGTCTGAGCAGTGATGACAGACAGTTTTTCTATGTCTCATTTCCCTCACTTTCCAAACCTTTGGTTGCTTCACATCCTGTCCAGATCTAGATTATTTTAAGCATGCTAACACCTGCCCAGTACGCGTATTAAAATGTAATTTGGTGCTGTTGCTACACTAATCACCTCCTCTCAGAAGTCCATTCATTAAATTAGTCTTTGTTTTTTTTCATGAGGTTGTTACTTGAATCTTATCTTTCCTGATGGATTAATTAAGCATTTGGCTTAATGTGACACCAACCACTGTGAAGTTAATGTGTGTTTTATTATTTTTTCCAGGTGGCGTGTGGGCAGGACCACAGCCTTTTCCTCACAGAGACGGGAAAGGTGTTCGCCTGTGGATGGGGTGCAGATGGACAGACGGGTCAGTGCGCGTCGCATGTGGTGACACTCGGCATCCACTAACCTTGAACACCTAAAAATATAAAGAGAAAAAAGTGATCTTTACTACAGTGGACATTTCTGTTTCAGTAGAGTTGCTTTTAACATATAACATTAACAGCGATGTGTTCATACACATACATTCAGGCTGAATAGCAGAAAAATGATGTTTTTAGTATATCAAAACAAAATTATTGCCAAGTTTCTCTTTTTCAAATTTCAAAATAATGTGTTGACAAACAACCATACTGTGCTAAAGCTCCACAGACTGTATATAAAAAATGGATTTGATGTTGCCCATGTTGAAGCCTCTGTTTTAGCTTTTCTTGGGGGGGGACCGCTGCTGTGTTTCCAGTTAGTATCACTATCAAGAACAACTACATAAACTGAAGCATAGACTTACTGGATGATTTGTACCTAGCCAGCCTCTAGTAGCCATCAGAGGAACTGCACGTTGGCATTGATTTTAAGCCCTGGTTGCTGCTAAAAAAAGGCTTTTATTTGTAAGAGTTTCACTTTTAATCATTTTCTGGAGACATTTGCTGACTGCAGTATCTCATATTCCAGGTCTGGGGCACCACAACATTAGTTCCAGTCCTGTGGAGGTGGGAGGAGATCTAGCCGGGGTGGAAGTGCAGCAGATCAGTACATATGGGGACTGCAGCCTGGCTGTTTCCAAAGATGGGCAGCTGTATGGATGGGGCAACTCTGAATACAGGCAGCTGGCCTTGGTCACACAGGCTACACAGGTGAGGAGAACTGATGGTGCCTGAACAGGGCCCGCTCATGTGGCTGGTTGAAGCCTCTGCCTGGTTCCATTTCCACCTGTCACTCATCTGTCCACACTGTCAGAGCCAAGCAGCTCACTTTACTGTAGCCACTATTTTTTTCTTTCTTTTTTACATTTTTTTAGAACTGAATTGAAGAACAAATTTCAGAGAAATTTGTTGTTAAATGTTCATAAGATTGTGCCAACAAATAGTCCTAATATAATGCCGTCCTGTTGAGCACTGCGGGTGATCAGGATTCATAAAGAGTCCAGTAAAAAGGAAAAAGTTCACAGTGTGATGAATTATATCCTGTAGACTTCAAATCAAAAAAATCATCAGATGAAAGCCTAAAAAGTTCAACAGTGCCAGAAATGAAGTTATTAGATCCCCTAAACTATGAAAACATCGGCATAGAGGAGTCTGACTACACGAGACGGGCAGAGAGAACGATTGACGTGACTTTAATGTACAAACTGGTCTGTGATTTAAATCAAAGGGAGAGAAAAGGTTAGCTGAGTTGAGCATTGAGTTTACTAATTTTACCAATCAGTTTTAAAGTAGCGTGTTAAATATGGAGAAAAAAGAGGAAAACCACAGAGAAGATTCATGGATGTAGTGAAGGAGGGCATGCAGAGAGTTGGTGTGACTGAAGGATGATGCGGGGATAGGGTGAGATGGAGGCAGGTGATTCGCTGTGGTGACCCCAGAAGCGAGCAGCTGAATGAAGAAAAGGAAAGATTACATGTGTGGGTCTGTCCCCACACTAAGATAAACCCATCAGGGTGGGGCTCTTTCTGGCTGTTCCAAGTTGAGCTTAAATCTAAAGATGATCATGATTTTGCCATCAGATGATGTTTTTTTTTAAAAACTTGTAGAATTAAGCTTTATCTCCTTTTATCGCTACTAAAGACACATTTTTATAGATTTTGTGTTCAGTTTTCTTGTGTGTTTTTTCTCTGTTAAAATTGCTTCATAGCTTTTTTTTTCTTTTACTACTATTCACTCACTGGGCCCACGTCCTCATTTGAGGTTTGACAGTGTTTTAGTAGATAACATGAATGGACATGAATTTAGCTGCAGTTTGGTGGAAGGCCTTGAATGGGCCTGGCAGATCCCCATTTACTAAAAATAAGTGAAGAAGTTAAAGAATTAAAAAGGGGAGGGAGGGTGAGGCATGTAAACAAGAACAAACACCTTGTAAAACTGGGGGAACCTATATATGTGGTCCCGCTCCTGAAATTCAGATACTTTTTCTCCATTAACTATGCTGACCATTAATTTTTACCTTTCATTTATTGAGTGTTCTCTTCTGCATGTCTTATCCTGATCTAATGTCTGGCTTTCTGTTTTGAATTTAGTAATCTGCTTTTGTTTGCTGTTAAAACACTTTGTAAACCTGCATTTTTAAAGATGCTGGACAAATAACTTTAAAACTTATACTTGGTGTGTCACAAAGACTGAATTAATGTGCATTAATGCGAAGCTAAGCAGTTAACGAATTACATTACATTACATTGCACTATGAAGCTGTTTTTCCATCAGCTGTTGAGCCCACCAGCTCTGAACTTTCCTAGATGTTCCCCAAAGAGCCTCAAGTGAGAACGCAACTTTCCAATGCAGTTAAATTGGACATTAAACATCCTTTAACTTGCCATCTTCTTGGTACACAGTCTGAGAGATGTCAGATTAATCCCATGTGAGAATACAGCAGGTTGTCTGGTGTATTACCGGCTGGAGAATGATTCTGAGTCCGCCCTCCTGCACATTTTACACATGAAGCACTCTTTTCTAAATCACAGGAAGTAATTTCAGTAGATAGAGGACTCTGACGCAGGCTGTCTTGTCTTCTGCCTGTAAGAAAGGTCAGCTTTAAGCACAGTCTCCACTTGATTCTCAAAGCGTCGTCCAAAGTTGAGTATTTATGTGTAAATGCTACCTTTACTGCATGCTACATTTTGAATGCAGAACTTTTGCCTCTAACCGAAACTGTTTTTAGTCCTTAGCACTAAAGTGCAGATGTCTAATCTCTTAGTAAATGATTTCAGGAACGTATTTTCAATCAGATTTATAAAATGAGCATGTTTGGACCAAAAGGAACTTGTAGAAGTTAACTTATTGCCTTTAATGACTTGTTCGTAATTCTTGGATGAGGCCAAGGCTTTGGAGGAAAAGACGGTAAGCGTGTTGCAGAGAGACCAAACTCAACGTTTACTCGATTATTCATATAGATATATCTATTATTCATTTTTCTTTTGTTTATTTTTCAGATGAACTCTCCTCGTCATCTCCCTCTGAAAGGCTGCGGAAAGGTGGTTCAGGCAGCATGTGGAGGCACACAGGTGGCCATTCTCAACGGTCAGTTCACACAATCAAACAGAAAAAATAACAAAAGCGGACGATTTGTGTTGGAAAAGTTTCCTTTACATTGTCTGGCTTGTAGGAATACAAATGCATTTTCTAATTTGAGTCTTCAGTTTGAGTGTAGAGCAGTCGCTCCACATGTGGCCTCTCGGTGGCGTCGCTCATCACAGTTTTGGATGTCTGGCTTCCAGTTTGATTCCTATCATGTCTGGCTTGTTTGTTCATTTACCTTTTTGACGTGGTGGCAGACTGTGACTAACTGTTTCAGGTAAACATCAGTGTATAGTGCTAAAACTGAGCTTTTACTCATCCTTGGAGCGGTGGGTGGTTTGTTTCCGTCAATGTTGAGTCAACCGGCAGGCTAATTTCCAATAAATTCATCCTGAGTGAGTGACACATTTCTGGTCCTATTTTTAGACATTTTTGGGGAAAAGTAGCTTCCTTCCACTTTTACTCGATCAGACTTGCACATGTTAGATATGACACTCTTCGCTATTGGTGATTCTGAATGGAAAATTAAAGCTATATAAAACCTTCAGCTGTACATAAGTGATGATACTTTTACATGGGATAAGTATTGCATATGACCTCTAGTCAAATGCAATCATTGTGTAGGTTGTTTGTTTGCCTTACATATTAGTCCCAGTAAAGAGGTCCTATGATCGTATTAGCTGTTTAGTCCATTTTCCCATCTTCTATACTCTATTCCTGAATAAAAAATCATGAGGCTGTGTTGAATATTAGGTTATAAAACTATAAAATCTTGAAACATTTTGGGTGAACATTCAGGGACAGATGACATGTACGTTTCATTTTGTCTCTTGGTGACGTTTAACATTTATCATGTGGCAGCTTTATAAAATGAAGGTTAGGGTTTATGTGAATATAGGCAGCCCTTATTTAAAAATGTTTAGTATCAGTGTCCACTGCTGCAATACTACTAATAATAACCAGCTTGCTGTCTTCATCAGTCATGTTTTTGGTTCGTTGCTGTTAAGAAGAATCTGTTGCTATCTGTTCCACTTCAGCCCTGCACACAGGACCGTAATCCTAACAGTGACCCGCTGTCGGTGGGATGTCAGTAAATTCAAATAAAGTGGATACGTTTAGAATAAATGACAAAAAACAGACATTGGGTGGTTGGATGTGTACTTCCTGGACTTTCTAGTCAAATAATATTTTTGCTGTATAGAAAACAGTACTGGGTCAGCTACACATTATGTCTGCAGGAGCTCCTCGGCCATGGAGACCTATGCCATGAAGCTCTCGGTGACAGTTTTTGTGCTGATGTTAATGCCAGAGTTGGTTTGGACCTCTGCAACAAAGCGTTGGAGACTTTTATGCACTCTGCGCTTCAGCACTCAGTGACCTCGCTCTATAACTATGTTGCTAATTTGTGATAATGCCGCTTATGGACTGAGGACCAGGAGGGAAGAAACTCCAAAGACTGAACTGTAACAGTTACAGGACTACGCTTGAATTCAGAGAGCTCTTTAGAACGACCCGTTCTGTCAGATAGTTGTAAAAGAACAGGTCATAGTTTTGTCATATGTGTAGCTTTTTCTTCTTGTCGAGCTCTAAAGTCCAGCATTTGTGTGTCTTTCCAGACAAAGGAGAGGTGTTTGTGTGGGGCTATGGTATCCTTGGAAAAGGCCCCAAACTGTCAGAGTCTTCGACCCCAGAGATGATTCCCCCGACACTGTTTGGACGGTCTGAGTTTAACCCCTCAGGTGTTGTCTCCAGGATCAGGTGTGGCCTCAGCCATTTTGCTGCAGTGACAGGTATGAGCACAGAAAAGACGCAGACACAAACTCTCCACGTCAAATCAGCATCACACCCTGACCTGCACAGTGATGCTTCTTTACAATATTCCTGCTTTATTGCTCAGATTTCTGCTTTTTTTTTTTTTGAGCCTGGATAAGTAATGGAAGAATAAAACTCGCAGTGCAGTTGTTGCAGTCTCAGGTGCTTAAAAAGAGGCGGACGTGCCCGCTGGGGGAACACGTTAGCGCTGAGTCAGGTGATGTAGTGTGTTTATGGCGCTGAAATGAAAAAGTCTGTCTCGTCTTGTTTTTGTCGCTGAAACACTGGACTGGAAACATCTCTTTTGTCAGGTTTTATTAGTCCGAGGCTGAGGCTGTAACCAGCCAACAGCACTAAAACTTCAGACTGAGTTGTTCTCGTTTCCTAAAAGCATTCATTGTTTCATGGAGTTTAGTGAGTACAAAGGTAACTTGATTGATTTAAAAAAAAAAATGATTGTAGGGAGGACCAGCTGCATGTGTGAAAAGAGATGTTAAGACTCCAGACGGAGCTGCGTGAAGCTGAATTAATAAATCTAATGAATCAAAGAGGTGAGGCCACCAGCCTGAGATTTCTGAATGCGCTGCACTGATCTGACCATTGTCAGCCTGACCTTTATGACTGCACTGCTGTGTCAGAAAGGTGCTCTCTTAATCCAGAAGGAAGTCTTTAACACCAGAAAAACAAGCACAGTGGCTCAGTGGTTAGCCGCTCCCTCAGAGCATAAAGGTCCTGTGTTTGATTCCACAGAGAAAAGCCCGGGGTGGTAGTTTGATCTTAAGTGTGTATATAAAAAAACACTGTTAAAATGTAACATAAGGAGGGACTAACAGTAAGTAGGTCTCGATAAGTAATAAGTTCTACCTACTCTCTTTTGGACATGAAACATTTTTTTTTACCATCCATCCCCGACCTACCAAAACAAGCAGTATAACAATACAGCTCAGTGTTTCTACTTGGTAAAGCCATGCCACTGTAATCGAATAAACGCATCAGCACGACTCTTTAGGCTCACACTTTAGGAAATATATGAAGCACTGGGAGCTCATTAGCCAGACTTTGCCTCATAAGCACGGAAATTTTCCCTTAATTTACAGAAACTTTAAACAAAGCAGAAAAGCTTAAATAGTGAAGAAAAACAGGAAGATTTCTTTCTTTTTTCCTTTTAATTGAATACTGCCAATAAAAGATGATCATCTGTTACTGACTTTCTTTGGTGTATTAGAGGCTCAGATTAGATGCTAAGAACTAGAACTGGTAACCAGTGTTGGGACTAACGCGTTATTAAGTAACGCGTTACAGTAACTACGTTATTATTGTGGTAACGAGCACGGTAACTAGTTATTATGCCAAAACCAGGAACGCGTTACTCGTTACTGGGATTTAGATAGGCTCGTTACTCGTTACTTCGTGTGGTGGATATCGCGGAGCTTCCACAGATTCAATAACATTAGCAAGTGGTGGAAGCCAGCAGGTGGATGAAGGAAAAGGGAGGCAAGAGGAGAGACCCGAAGCGGCCGCCGGTCCGAGTGTCAGGTGAACTGAACTTCAGGTAAGAAGTTATGACCTGCAGTCTATCTGGGTCAGATATAAACCAAGTTTAGGTGGAGTTTATTTTCGTTATGCTGACATTTTCGTACTGCGTGCTAGCTAGCATGACGGAGTTTCTATACAGCTGTGTGGGTGCTATGTTACTGATGTTGAACTTTATTTTGTTCTTACGGTTAATTATTAGAGTTGCCAACCGTCCCGTAAAAAACAGAATCGTCTGGTATTCAGAGAAAATATTACGCGTTTCGTACTGAGGTGAAAAGGAACACAGTTTGTCCCGGACATCAGCTACAATGAAAAAGACACAAAGCTGAAGCTGCACAGCTGCCTCTTCTTCTCTCATTCTCTCCCGTTTCTACTTCAATCACGAAACTGATCAATGATCAGCTGATCGGCTTTTCTCTCTTGTTTATTTATCGCCCACTTTGCGCCAGAAAGAGGAAACCAGCGGATGTCGCGTTAAACAACAGCAGCACGTTTAAGCTTGATCAGCTGTTGTTAGAATTTATTTAATATTAATTTCTAGTATCAGCTGATGTTTGTTGGAGTCACAGCTGTAAAGCTGCTGGTCATGATATCGGTTTGGTTATCTGGTGAGAGGGAAACATGCAGATGAAACCAGGAGATGTCCTTACTGAATCATCAGAGCTGAACAGGTGATGTAGAAACAGGTTTACCTTTTAGGTGACATGAATGAGTTGAAGGGAAGTTATGAGCTGTTTCTGAGAGACAAATAACACCAGGATCCTTTTCCAAGTAGCTGACAGCTGGTAACTGTGCAGGGGCGGGTCTAGCAAAGTGTTGCCAGGGGGCCAGGTAGGGCATTAACAGGGAAAGGGGGGCACAAGGAAATACTTTTCTTTATTATTCTCATTTAAAATGTCTCGCTTTTAAAAATAATAATTATCTGAGTCTTACAACAAACGATTGATAGATTGATACATATATACCATCAGAACAGTGTACATCACTGTCACAACAGTGTTTGTTTTCATTCAAAGGCTTTATGATTTTTCCTATAATGGTGGGCCGGTCTCTAGTCAAAATGCCCGGGACGATTGTTTTGTCCCAGTCCAGCTCTGTATGCAGCTCATCTGCAGTCTGGTGTTACCTACATCTTCCTATTCAGAAGGCAGAATTTCCAAGTTCTGAGTACAATCAAAAGCACCACGACTGCAGTTTTTGTGTTGGATGTAAAAAGCAGGCTAGAATCATGGCGGCGGTCAACGACGGTCCAGGCGTGGGATTTCTCTCGTGGAAATGTGCGCATTATTTTTTCCGTTCTATTGGTAGGTGGCACAGTGCACTTGTGGCAAGTAAGCAAGCTAGAAGACTGGTAGTCTGGCTGGGTATCCAGTTACGGAAGCAACACATTAACAAGAGAATTCTGAGTAAAACCAAAGTTACTTTCCCTAGTAACTAGTTACTCTGAAAGTAACGAGTAACTTGAAGTAACTGAGTTACTTTTTTAGAGAAGTAACTAGTAATGTAACTAAGTTACTAATTTAAAGTAACTTACCCAACACTGCTGGTAACTGCCTTTTAATTAATTCAGGACCTGTTAAACTCTGAGTTCAGCTCTACCTTTTTATTCTTGTACAAATCTGAGTTCGTATTAATCCTTATCACTCTTGGTACTGTGCTTCAGTTCATCTTCTGGTTCAAACAGTCTGATTGGCTGCCCTTTGCAGATGCGTTTGAAGAGCAGGTGGAAAGGGCCTGAACTGTGTAGCTGAGACGAGCACATTCAGGGTGTCCACGGTTCATTAGTTGAAGTTGAATATCAAAGATATGTTTGGGAGTTGTGCAAACCTCTTTCTCATCTGTGGATATTGTGTCATCGGTGGCTTGTGTGTAACCTTTTAATGTAGTTAAAGATACTATCTTGAAGCATTGGCAATGCAGATATTGTTGCCATTCGTGTTTATGTCTTGTTGCTGGGTTTTTGTTTGTTTTTTTGTTTTTTTACTGGGAAGCAGTGCAGGAATCTGCATCATCAACCATGTGCACAAAGCAGTGACGCATTTGTAGAACTATTAGTGCTCAAAAAAACCAAAGAGACTATTCCAACTAACACATCCTGTGACGAAGCAGCTTTTTATGAATCTGAACTGTCCTGTAGAAAACTGAATATTTATAGTATGTAAATTAAAACTGTTATCACATTATTGCTCCATGCTTCATCCTTCTAAACTGTGGTCACAGCTTTACTGATATTTATTTTATTATTATGTATTTATTTATTTATTTTTAAATGTTTGCTTTGCAGATCGGGGTGAGCTCTTCGTGTGGGGGAAGAACGTGAGGGGTTGTTTGGGCATCGGGAAGAAAGACGACCAGTACTTCCCGTGGCGGGTAAGACACTGATTCAGTATTAGTCATCCAAACGCAGAGAAAACCATGCAGCTGAGCGTCTATTTTTGTCCCACTTCTTCTTCCTTTGGATCAAAATAAATGCTTTTTCCATATACTTGTGTCATCTGTATTCTGGGGAAAATTTTGTGTGCTTTAAGTAGAGAAAAGTACGGTTGTCTGTGTGTGAAGGTGTTATAAAATATTCGCTACCTGTATGTGCCCTGTTGAGATTTTCAATTTAAGTCTGCAGACTTATATCAGCACGTCTCAAGACATTTTAACAGGATTTGGAGGTGTAGAGCTCACACTTCTTGTCAGTGTTGCACAGTGTGAAATCCTGGGTCATGTACAAAAGAAGGAACATACATAAACCCTCTGCCCTCGCTGTATGTGCAGTAAAAGCACAGAAACTGCACGTCTTCCTTTCTTACTTCCTCCCATTTGATGTTGTTGTTGACTTCCCTCTTGTGGGTTATTTTTCCACCCCAGGTGACTGTACCAGGCCAAGTGGTGGATGTAGCGTGTGGCGTTGACCACATGGTGGCGCTGGCGAAGTCCCTCCTGTGAGCCTCCTGTCCTCGCCAGCGGTGGATGAAAGCCTGGATGTTTGGGCCGAGGCCTCCCGCTGACCCCCGGCTGCCCCGGAGAGCCGACTGGAGGCTCGGTCTGGAGCCGTGAAGCCAGCTGCTCTCCACAGGCGGTGGACCTGGTCACGCGCTGACGTCAGCGGAGGGCAGAGCGGATGATTGCACAGCAAACTTCCACTGACACTGCTCACTTTATTCTTTATTCTTAAGGTCATGTGGGAAAGACATCCAAGCCTCATTTGATCACAACTGGAGCTCAAACGAGTCGTCAGTTAATTGATTTTTCAGTGATTCTGTCAGGTGGGAATACTGAATCTTTCTGTGAAAATTTGCTGTTTTTAATAATACACTGAACATATTTGGCTTCTGGACAAAATGAGACATTGGATGTGGTGACTGTGGACTAAAAACTGAACTTTTATAGACTAAACAGCTCTTCTGCACACCAAGTGATTATAAAAATAAACTTTAGCTGCAGCTGTATTCCTATTATGTTGTCCCTGTCACTCGTGTTCTCACCAGCTTCGATGTGGTTCTAACTTTAATTTTCTCTCGCGTGTGACGCATTTGCTACCACACTGGAGAAACGAGAGAGGAAAAATGTGGCCGGAGAATCGCGCCATCGACAGACTCGTACGGTTTGGGTTTATTTCAAACATTATGCAGCAGCGTTTTAAATCTCTGCGGCACGATAGAATATTTGTAAAACACTGCAGCTGTTGAAAAGCCAATGACAGCAAAACAATCCACAGAAATGATTATCTCCCTGCCAACTGCAAATAGAGGTGAAGGCACTCAGCCCGAGGGAGAAAACAGGTTTCGAGGAATCAATTTTACAACCCGAGCTCCCGTGTCATCGGTCGCGGCCGCACGTTCTGCATACGCGAGCAGCGAAAAGCTACAGAAACTACAATCGCGTCGCGCTGACAGGGTGAGAGGATGCTGATTGTAGGAGTGTTCAGGCTGAAAAGTGGCTGCTGATGGCTGTAAAATGAAATAAGAGGAACAATTTGCTTAGTTGTTTATGTCATGTCTGCTTTTCCCGTGAAAATCACTGAATGGCAAAGAAGCGATTGGCTTTTTATATCCTAAATCAAAATGAATTCATTTTTAAATAAATTTACACATCAGTTTTTTGTTGACGTATTAGACTTAAAAAAACCTTCATTTCTGATAACTTCCATGCAAGTTTCTTCACAAAAACTCTTCATATTTTTTCTCATATATGAAATGTTACAGTGGTGGTTGCTCATAATAAAAGGCCAGAGTTTTAAATGATGCAGTCTGCATATGTATAGAGCATTCCTGGGAGCTGTTTTCCTATTCTTAGAGGTCGGGGAGAGGCAGGGTTGTCATGTGGTTTATGGTTTGACCCTTCTTGACCACTGGGGCCTTTCTGTGTAGAGTTTGCATGTTCTTCCTGTCCCTGTGTGGGTTTCCTCTTGCAAACCAAACACATGCTTCTTAGGACAATTGGCGATTCTAAAATTGACCAAAGTGTGGACGTGAGAGCAAGCGGTTGTCTTTTTGTTAGCCCTGTCTTTGTGATGGGCTGGCAACCTGTTCAGGAAGCACCCCACAGTTTTATTTATATTTATATTAGTTTTTTATTTATATTGCGCCAAATCACAACTAACGGTCACCTCAAGGTGGTTTATATTGTAAGGTAAAGACCCTACAATAATACAGAGGAAACTCCAACAATCATATGACTCCTCCCTATGAGCAAGTGCTTTGGCAACAGTGGGAAGGAAAAACTCCCTTTTAACAGGAAGAAACCTCCAGCAGAACCAGCCCTGGGGAACGGCAGCAATCCGCCATGACCAGGTGGGGACAATGGGAGGAAGACATGCAGCTGATGCTGGGTAAATGATTCTGCATTAAAACCTATTTTGAGCCTACAGAGTGGCTGATGCTGCATTTATACTCTGGCTTGGTCTGGCTGCATTGCTCTGCAATTTTGCTACCTAAAGTTGGCAGATGAGTTCCTGTTTTTGAGTCTATCCATCCTTTTTGGACTGTACTGAATGGATGCAATGTGTGGTTACATTTTTAGGAAGGTGCACGTCAGATGAAGTATCAGTTACGATAAGCCTAAATTAAAAGAAACAAATCCTGTTTGAGATTTGTGACACCAATGCACTGCATGTCCTCCTTCACTACATCCACAAATCTTCTCTGTCTTCCTCTTTTCCTCCTGCCTGGAAGTTTTATCATCAAGGTATTAGTCACAAATTGGATGCATTCACAACCTGCTCCTGAAACACATATACACTTTTCAACATGTATGCAGTCTCCCCCATTTAACAATTCAGCTATCATATAAACATGTAAGAGTCAGGATAATATTAAAGCTGAAACAGCTGCTTGTTTACTAATAAATGATAAATGCTCCCATGCTGCCTTCCTCCCTACCTCACCCCCAGCTGATCTTGGCAGATTGCTCCCCCCTCTCTGAGCCTGTTTCTCTTTGAGGTTTCTTCCTGTTTAAAGGGAGTTTTTCCTTCCCACAGTCGCCAAGTCCTTGCTCACAGGGGATCTTATAATATAAAGGGCGCTGTTGTAGTTATTTGGGACTATATAAATAAAATTGAATTGAACACAGTTTAAAGTACTGTATTTCCAGCTAAAGGAGGCGGTGGTTAACTGGTCCACCTCCAGTTTAGACATTTGTATCAAGTTTGAATCTGCAGAGCTAATTGTTAAAAGGTGTAATTGCTGGAATGTTGACTAATTTAAAAATAAATCTATTACTTAAAACATGACAGCAATAAAACCCCAGACTCATATAAAGAATAACTATGACTGTGGCTGTATTTCCAACACATGTTCTAGACTAAATTTTGTGTTAAAAATGTAATCAAAACAACTGGCAAACTGTAACTAATTTTAATTGTTGTGCAATCTTATCTGTTCACCTGACTATTAAAAGCACATCTTTGTTTTCTATGCAGTGAAACAAACTGCGGTTTAGAAAACGGATGAATTGGTAGGAAAGAAAGAGTTGTAAGAAATGAACCCATAAAATGAATTGTTACCTGATTTGATCCGACTCCTCTTACACGTGCTCTTGATTTTTAACCTCGACTCTAACTCGGATTTCCTGATATCAACATGATGGACACTTTAATTCTCACAGAACACAGAGTATGGCTGAAGTCAGCCTGATGTGTACTGCTTTGCTTTGTTCTCTTTGCTGAGCTCTTGTATTCTGGGCCATTCATCATTATGACAACTTGACGGCCCTCTGAAGAGCTCGGAAATGTATTTACGCAAAATTACAGAGTGAGCATAAAACGTACGACCTGCGACCGTCTGCAGAGCAGGATTCGAGAACATGCAGGAGAAGCTTTGGTTTGCATGGCCGAGAGGAAAACTTCATTCACCACTTTTAATATCCCATTCAAATTATGAGACGAGTTGACCCATATCTGGCGTTTAGGAGGAGGCGTTATTTCACAGATGCACCTGTAGAACAGTGAGAAGGGTCCGCATGAATATAGTCACAGTTGGTGACAGCATAATGGAGATTAACTTGAAGGTCAATCCCAAACAAGTTTGCTTAGTCATGAACGATTTACCATGTGCAGCACCAACATCTGTGATGATGCTGAACCAAAATTATGCATGTAGTTTTCTTAGCTGTCATGGAGAAGGCTTTACCGATGCGAGCTCAGTTACCATTTTCCCATATCAGGTTTTTTGGTCACAGGAAGACTGTAGAGACACAGTTTTTGTGTCTGGTTCTTTACCTTCTGAAAGCTGCACTGTGTTCTGCATATGCCCTTCAACTCTAACCTCACCCTAACCAAATTTGAGGCTTCAAAAGACACATGACACTGTATATAGTGAACCACATCCAGTCTTATGCTTGATAACTGGATGCTGCAAACATCTCTGCAACTGAAAAAAGTACAGTGTGTGATTTGTTGGTCAATTTCACAGAGAAAATGTAAAAGAAATGTTGGGTTTTATTACCCAGAAGCCCTGTAAGGTGACACCCGTGTGTGTGTTGTGATTCAAGTGCCCCGTAGGAAAATGTGTGGTGGTTGTTGCCATTACAGCCTGGTCTAGATGAAGCACTGACTCACTGCTGTTAATGTGTCGCCCATAAAGTTTAGATTTGTCATTTCTGTGGGTGGAGATTTCCCACCATGCGACCTTGCAGCTCGGCACAATGAAAGTGATGCATTTCAATTAGCGGCACTGAGATGCCTCTCTGTTTGACTTATAGCTTGCAATTTTAATCTTTGAGTGGGAGCTGAGGAGCAAGCAAGAGTCTCCACCGCACGGCAGTGAACTGCCGTGCTGAGCAGCGTGAGATTATGTAAGGTGTAAAATGATCATGATAAGTGGAAACACTAACACACTGTGTCTGCTCCTATAACCTCGCTCTGCAGAGAGGGTCTCTGCAGCTGGGTGAGCCCTCCTCCCCTTCTGTGTGCTGAAGTAGAGGAGAGGAGGTGGTGGTGGTGTGGGGCCCACCCGTGCAGAGCAACAAGGGCCTGGCTGTTCTCTGCTTTGTTTACTCAGGTCAGATAATACAGACAACTGTTATACCTGCAGTCTTCCCTGCTGTCAACCATTTTCTGCAGGCTGGAGTGGAGCGTGGGCATTGTGGAAGAAAAAGCCCAGTAAGGAAGACAGAGGCCGAGAGAAAGGTAGGGTGTGCACTAATGTGTTGTCTGTGTTTAAGTTCTAATTTAAATCATTCATCTATAGATTGTTCATCATAGCACCTGTGTGGGCCAGCATTAAGCTGAAAGAATGGAAGAGTGGGTTGAGAGGAGCGCAATGCACTTTAAAAAAAAAATAGATTTCAGCCACAGACTGTATATATAAGATGGATGTAGGTTTCCAGGTCTGAAAAGTAAAACCAGTGAGGAAGCGCATTCTTTGAAATGGCCAATAGGGGGCTCCCATTGCAAAAAGAAGTCAATTTTTTATAGAAATCAGTGAGAAAACTGCCTTTGTTTTATAACTTTACTGACATTAATAAGTGTTTATAATGTTGATCCACCTGTAAATCATAAGCCTAAATAGTAGATCATTACAGTATGATGAGGATTTCCCTACACTGGCTCAGATTAGGCGGGAACACTTGAGCCGAGTGGGTTTATATCTTTGTTTTGTGTAGCTAAAGTCTGTCTCATGTGACCAGCAGCTAATGGCTCATGATGAGCTGATAACAGGTACTAGATGTAACCTTAAGACTGTACATAAAAGATGGAGATATTTGGCTTTGAATGGAATGTGTGCACCCTTCTGATGTCACAGCAGATGTTAGCTTTTTGCGCTACGTCATCTGTACAGCCTATGACACTGTGACCATTTGATAACCTGTAGGATTTGGCACCTTCGAGCTGCCTACACGTGCAAGCCTGTAAAATCTTGCCATTTTTCCCTTCTCCGAGTTTTCAGAGGAAACCTTCCGGTAATGGAATTTTCATCTACTACTACTCAAAATGGCACGTCTTGGTGTTTTGTTGTGATCTGTATCCTTTTCCTCTCTACATAGATGTATGGGTGTTGTGCTATCTGTACTAGACTGACTTTCCTGACATGAGAAATTAGTTATAGAAATGTGAAGTTAGAAGTGAGAATCCAAAGTCACTACATTTCATGCTCTGGGGGGCATAAATGTACAGGCATATTTCAGAGGAATCTGTCTTAACTTTCTTTTCTTTGTAAGAAGGAAAGTTTAACTTTTGAGAAAAAGGCTGAAGCATTGCCAAGAATATTAAAAAACCATCCCAGATTGTCTTCTCTGAAGACATTTTCTGAGATAGCAGATCATAAAGGAAGGATCATGGAGTTACAAAAACCATTATGACTCATAGTCTAGGATTATAATGATCTCCAGAGTTGCTGGAATAAATGTTCATTTTCAAATGCAAAATAACACCGATCTTTATTTTTTTAAATATATATTTATTAAGCCTCAGAGTGCGTCACACCCCAGAGAGGGTTTGAAAATCATCTTTTCACCAGTGGAAAACAAACCCCTGCTGGACCGCTGTCGTAATGATGCAACAAAGACTGTTGATGAAAATCTCGATAGCATCACTGCTGCTGTTTGCGCTTGGCAGGTCATTGTAGGCACACGACTGACGTCTTTCACTTCTGGTCTGCACGATGTTTGTTTTTCAGATTACACGCAGCAGTGCTGCATGTCGTAAATGCAAAAATAAAAGCTAATGATTCTAGAAGCTACTGAATCATAGGAAGTACTTCGTTTTTCACACACTGCTTCTCATTTGGGCTTCGTTTTTCTTAATTGGTGTGATATGTCATGTGTTGTTGTATTTAACTAATTTTAAGACCTGCAAAGGACAATTTTTAATGTTTTTTTTTTTTTAATGTCCTGATATGCCCATTTATGCTTCTCTTTCAGAGAACAGAAGTTATAGTCATAACACATTGTTCCCTTTCAGTCTGGTCATTCTGTACAGCTCCTGCAGTAAGCGACATATACATGCTCCCCATAGAGCAGCCAGGCAGCGTGGCAAACCCAGGAGAAAGGATAGAATCATGTCCAACAAAAGCATGCAGTGATGACCAACTACATGCATCACTCATATCCCTCACAGGAACCCCTTTATAAGGGGTCCATGAGATTGCCATTCCCCTCGAGGAATATGCTCTGAAACCCTGAAACAAATAAAAACTGTTGGTGCTCTATGCTAACTGGTGACCTGCAGCAATGATTCTCACCACTCACAGAAAGAGGGCACAAGCGTGCCACCGAGGTGAGCAGGGAGTCAGCTAACTTGAAGCACTGTAGGTGAGGCACTGTTAACCTCCCATGTGTCTGTGGAGAAAGACATCACCTGCCTGACCTGGTTTATGTGACCTGCAGACTGATGATTTGCAGTTGTTTCAATTGATATATTTTGTATTGATTTGCACAAGGAAATATGTACAGTCACACAGCTTGTTGGAGGCACTCTTATTGGAGCAGAACAATGACAAATGGGATGAACGCCTCAGATTGTCGTCAGAGCCTTTAATGCACCCAGACTTAGCAGCTGCAATGAAAGAGCATTTGTGTGTGCAGGGAGCTTGTGCTTGGGAAACTGTGTGGGAAAGTGCAAAAACTGCTGAACCAAACTTAGGCGGACTAAGGCTTCTTCTTTCTAGGTATCTGGTCTCTCTGAAGGCCTGGAGCTGGACTTTAGTCCTGGTCAACTAGTGTAGAACTTGACTTGGAGGCTCTAATCTCAACAGCTGGAGCACACACTGGCAGAGATGGCACTGCTAGGTCCAGTTGGCTGTCTGGGGGAACCAACCAGTGACTGAAGCTCTGCCAGGCACGTCATCTGGTACATCTGTAGCCCAGTGACTGAGCTCATTGCATCTGCAGTTATCTGCCTGAGCCCTTTATCTCCAGCTAAGTTGCTGAAAATCTGCAGTGCTTGTCGGAAATGTTGAGTGGCCACCTACTCCATGGTTGTGGAATGACTCCACAGGCGGTGGGTTGTCTAAGTCAGCCTCCTCTGTACTGTCTATATGCTGTACAGTGACATGGATAGACAGTGGTTTTGCTACATGAAGCCGTTAGCTCAAAGACCAAATCTGGGAACATGGGCAGGTGGTTTTTGACCATTCTTCAGACTTGGTCCAAACTGGGATGCTAAACTTGGAGAGGTGTGTTATGCTGTGCAAAAGCCATCTTTCCCATCTTTCTGGTGACCTTAACTGTGCTTTGGGCTTAGTCAGTGCTCTCCTAGTGTGGACAATCCCCAAGCAGATATGGCAGCCCTCATGCTGGTCCTTGTCATGCAAAGAGAAACTGCACCCCTGAGAGTTGAACGCACAATTGTATCTTCATTTGTTTCATTTTAGTACTCATTAAAATGCAAAGCAAAATAAATAAACAAATATTGCAATGAAGACGAAATTAGCGCTTTGTCCCCTCTTGGCGTTAGCTACCACCACTCAGGTTGTGACTAATGCTAACAGGGCAGTTAAGCTGGCAGATAAGAGAGTCAACTGCCACCAGCCAGCCTGACTCAGAGGTGAAGAGTGCAAGACCTGAGGGATGACTCAGCATGTCATCACGGATCTTTAGCATGCTCAAGTGGAGATGTAATATCCATTAATTTAATTCATCCATGGCTGGTACACTTCATACATTTTTGTGTTAATAAAATGTGGAAAAAATGTGTCTCATTCACAGCTAAACTGGAGCTCTGAAGGCAAGATTGGGAAGCGACGTCACTAGTTTATTGCTTCGAGTACACAGCCCCTTTGTCGTTAAGTAAATACAATAAAATGATACATGGGTGAAAAGTGAACACGCAAGCAGCTCAAAAAACAGCTAGTTTATTTTTTTCATTTATTTCCCCACCCCCCCACAAAAGAAGCTTCAAAATGAAAGGCTTTTTCTTTGAAATGCAATCAGAAGAAATAACACCTTCCTCATGTTTTAACACTGATAAATACAGATTATCTACTAATCAAATGTGATCAGAGGAGAGGCTGCAGATAGGTGGAAGGTGGTGTGAAGAGAAGAAAACAAAAAGGAAGAAAAACATCATCACCAACGGTTAATACCAACAGAAATCGTTCCATGTGGACAAGATCTACCTAAAGAAAAGAGCCCTCTCTGTGTTCACATCAGTACAGCAGGTCTGTGGGGGTGGGACCTGCATTAAAGTGCAGACTGGAGTAGGAGAGGGGCAGCTTCAAGACCAAAATGGACACCAGGGCTCGGAGTGTAACCTTCCTTCCCCTGTGTGAACCGTAGCTTATGTTAGCACACTTGCACTGACATTATTCTAGCACATGGAAGTGGCTCAGTAATTTATTACTAGTGTCGATGCAAATCTTTTCAGCGTTTCTCACTCCAATGCACACTGTGAGCAACACGGTCACTGGAAAGTGTCGGCGTAATTGCTCTCAAACATGAGTTTTTGGCAGTACAAGGTTGGAAAACGGGTTATTTTATTAGTATGATTGCCATCAAAAGCAACTATTTAGTAGTGAACGGTTTCTTTAAATGAGACAGATACTCGTGGAGGAACTTCTGTTATTTTTACCGTGTTCAGTGTTGTTGGTAGGGGCTTATTTGAAGTATTGACAGGGTGGAGCTAGTCGCTCCCTCCTTTTCCTCCTGCAGCCTCTACTTTCATACTTTGCATTGTAAAGTTAATGCATGGTGATGTGGATTATCTTTGTTTTTTTTTATCCATCAATAAAATCAATATCAGTTGGAGTTTCAGATATATTTTTGGGTAAGAGGAAGATTGTAAAGGTAATTTGAAATTTTATGTGCCTGGTATAGATCTGCACTGATTATTTTACTAAAGCTGGGCATACACTGCGATTTTTTTCAGTCGTGTTTTTCAGCTTGAAATATCAGGAGGATAAGTGGAAGAGAATAGCTGGATGGAGTTTTTAATCAACACTTTTCGGCCCTCATTCAGTTTTTATGTTTTAAATTAGATTAATTGACACAAGATGAACAAAGAAAAATAACATGTATAACAATTTAGAGCTAATTTAAAATCCTCACAAGACGGTACAGACGTAAATTTAATTTTGTGGCAAACTGAACCTAAATTTGGCACATAGTGGTTAGTGTGGGAGTGGTTGTAATGCTCACATGCTAGTGTTTCAGAGGTCTCATGAGGACCATGTTGACCATTTCAGGTAACAAATAGTGTGCAGAAGAGGCTGATGGGAATGTCTCAAAATAAGAGACGTTTTGAACTGATTGTGACGCTGTGGGAGAAGTTATTAAGAATTCGTCATTTGGGAACTTTGTTTTCTATATCATATCCAAAATCAAATAAGAAATCAACAACCTCTCACAAAAATGACGCCTATCAGCCAAATCGCTGAAAATAATCAAATCTACAGATCCTGATTGGCCCGTCGATCATATTGCTCACAGTGTGCATGGATGTAACTTAGTAAATGCACAAAAAAATGATTCACTTCATGTTTCGCCAGACTGATTTTAAGTCTGGGGGACTCCAATAGTCAGATCGATGATTAAAACATGTTCAACAATGACTAAAAAGCAAAAACAAGCGCCAACGCTGGCTGTCTCCTTCAATTGCACATGTGCAGTATTTTAGACAAAGGCATCGGTTTAGGCATTCAAACATCTTGGCACTGAGAAAAATGACCTGTGGAAAAACAAAGCAAACAAAAAAAAGGAGAATTTGATAACTATATATAATAATTATTTTGCTTTGAGAGTACATTCGTCATCTTTCCATGAGAGGAATTATGTAACTAATACAGTAGGGTGCTCAGGAGGGTCAGGGAGTGGGAAGAAGCAGCTTTAGAGAAGAAAAGAGACAGTTTGGTAAACTAATGCGAAAACTACCAGAGCGCGCAGGTGGAGGTGGAGGGGACTCGGGCATGAAGGAAGGCAAAGAGTAGTTGGGGGGTAAAGAAAATGGTCGAGTAACAAAGGCATCCCTTACACACTGTCACCCTCCTCTCTCCCTCCGTCCTTCCTTTCAGAGTTGACCCACAGTAGTCTGCTAGCAAGCTCTTGGCACTTTTTGGACATGATAAACGTTTAGACAAAATGACTTTGGAGATGGTAGTCGTCATCGCTTTCTCCAGCTTCCTTCACTGTGCAGCACTCTCAGTCCGCAGCGCGCCAATCACACTTTGGATGTTTTCTTCAGGAACCTGAAGAAGATGCAAAGTAGCTGATTAGAACCTTCTGATTGTGTTTTCAGATGTTTTTTGATGGCCTTAAAAACATCTGAAAAAGCTGAAACAGTTTTTCTCCAGCTGCTTAGTGCCTATGCTGATGCCATAAACTGTATATAAAAGATGGACATAGTTGCAACGATCAGTGCTTAGTGTGTTCTTAAAGCCTCAAGTTGAAGGTTTTCTGGAAGTGAAAAGCAAGAACTAAAAATCTTGACTTAAACTAGTGACTTAAGTCATTAAGAAAGAGTTTACTGGAGTCGCAAAGCCATTTTCCCAAAGACTTCTATACAAATCAGACAAGCAACTCCCTGCTGGCCACTGGAAAGAATGCAAGTTTAAAAACACCTTTGCACTGGCTTCACTCTTCAGACCCAGATGCTATGCATGTCCATCTTTTATATACAGTCTATCATGGTGTCATGAACTGGTTAGACTAACCAAACAGCCCAACAATTACAAACAAGTTGATTACAAACCAAACATATGCAGTAGAGACTGTTTCTTACCAGGGCATGGTCAAACTTGAAGGTGCTAATGTAGTAAGCTGGAATGTCAGCCGTCGCCAGCGGTTCTGATATTTGAGCCACGATGCCGCACTCATCTGCAGACCATTAAAGACACCTTCTTTAACCTCTCAACAGGCCCCACAACCACTCTACAACTCATTAAAGCATGTTGATAAATACAATACACATTAATCATGATAATACATTTATTATCCTGATTAGAGCAGCCAGGTCTGAGGTCTTCTTGTGAAATTCTGACTAACTATTTCATTTTTTTTGTCTGCTAAGGCTTCACTTACCTAAGCATCAATAATCAGGCTAAGCTGTTATATGAAGGTGGTTATCAACTAACATAAGCCTCTAACCAACCAGAAAAATGAGCAGGTCTACTATCTTTACAAAGGAAAACTATAAAACAACACAGCTGCTGCAGACAAATCAGCAGTCTGAGTGTGTCTGGGAGGAAAACTATAGGATCAAAAGTGCAGTAATAATGTGCAAGAGCGTTAAGAGTTTTGGACAGTAATAATAAAATTTCATTTATTTTAAGCCAGGAAGGAAAGCCGACAAAAATACAAATAAATGTAAGTTCACAGACTTCTCAGTATCTCAGCTTTATGCACAGGGGGCATCTGACAGATTATTACTACTCCATTAAATTTCAGGTGTGTGTGCAGTTTGCAGGTGCAGTTTTGTACTTTCACCTGCTGCCCCGGTGTTTAATGGTCTCACAGCAAAAAAGAAATAAATACGAAAAATATGATTCAAACGTAGGCTTAACCTACAAGTACAAATAGGTGTCTTGTTTTAGAATCATACATTAAGGGCAACAGGAAAGAGTTCCTGTAAATAGTCTTTTTTATTGTCTGTTTAGGGCTGGATAAAGACTTTAGAACTTCCAGGAATAGTGACACAGTTTTCAGTGGTGATTTCATACCTGTTAATCTCTCATCTCGGGTATAACCTGCAGTTAGTATGGCAATCTACCCTGGTAAAAAGCAAACCACCTTTTTAATGCTACAGACTCTGTGTTAAACCCACAGTTACCTGGATAACTGTGCACTGGGATGGTTTTCAAACCAGTTCTGACAACGCTGATCTTGATACTTGAACATGTGCCGTGTTGGCGATCAGTCAGTCTCTAGTAGCATGTGGCCTGCTTCTATCCATAACTACAGAAAACAGAAAACTCACCAAATCCTAAAGGTTGCCCTCCAATTCGAACCATTTTCCAAAGCTCACCAGAGGCGCTGGTAAAAAGTACATTGTTTGGAAACCTGGAAGAAAAAACCCAAGAACAATTAGATTAGCTTCAGTATTTATTAAAATACAATTGTACCACATAAAGGCTGGTTAAGTTACTCACTTATGCCACAAGTGTGGTCATACAATCTCTATATTTCTGAATTGTTACCAATAATAAGACATCATAAACACAGTATTAAATCATTCAGTTCCAGTTCCAGTATTTCATTAACTCTGTCATCTTTAAATGTTTTCCAAGGGTGGCTTTATTTGACTTTTATTTGCTTTACTTAACAAATTATGGCACCAGGCATAGTTAGCAGATAAAGGTGCGTCAGAAGAAGCCACTAGCCACTCAGCACAGTGCAAAAACAGGTAAAGTCTGTGCCTGCTGTGCACCCTGCTGCACTGAAGAAAAGAGCCATTGTAAGGCAGAGTAATTTGGGTGACCCATCCCTTTAAGGCAACACATTCGGTCTTACATAAAACGTAGGGACATTGCTGACCTACATGCTGCAGAAACAAAATCTAAACTTAACAATTCAAGTCCACTCCAATTGTTATTTTACTTCCACATGGATTGAAGATGTTACTAACCAATATAATGCAGACCTTTTTGTATTAATTGGCAGCCTTTGATCAGATGCTAACACAGGAGAAACCATGTGGGACCTGCAGCTGCTCAAGTTCCTTGATGGCCCTCCTGCTTAATTAGTGTACACTGTTAGAAACTGGGGAGTAGATGAGTCAGACTGAAACCCACTGTGACCTATGTGCAATACACCCAATAGCTCTGCTTATTGCCTAGCAACAAACTAATCACCACCTCAAACTACAATCAGAAACGTACTCCCCTGCATGAATACAAGCTGTCCCTTTAGTGGCGATTAACAGACAACAACACCTTAAAAGAACAAGTGTAGTTAATTACAGCAGTGCACATGAAATGTTGAGTGGTGGGTGTTTTTCTTCTACCTTTGTGTTGTCTGTTCATCCATGACCAGAGAGATGTAGCCCTCGATCAGGGAGAAGGAGAAGAAGCGGATGTGGTTTGAGTCTTCACTGGATGCTCCAGACTCTTTTTGCCTGGCAAAGACAAAAACAATACAGTTTTTGATTGGACCTGTGACACTTTGATTAATTTCCAGTTAGCTTTTTTTCTTTTGGCTACAACAAGCACGCACCGCTTTACAGACTGTCAAGTGTGTGTCCTCTTACACAGGAGGGAAATAAAAAGGGTGTTAAAGGCCAGAGTGTGAATGGATGGCAAGGCAACTCAAAACGGTAGACATTCCTCAACTCTGTGTGTTGCCTAACAGCTTGAGTACTAGATTGGTTTCTGTTTGAAGAACTCAGGGTTTTCCTTTTTAAAAAAAGGAAAATGTGTCGATCAGAGACCATAGGAAGTGTAAGACATTTGACATCTTCAAGCAACTACAGCTAGAGACATTAAGTGGGCGGGGCCTGTGATAAAGCCTGTGATAAAGGCCCTTCAGTCGAGCGCCTGAAGGGACTACCAATGAGAGTGAAAAATACCATCAATTGGCATATAACCTGCTAGTAAATAAGTTAGAGGTCACCTAGGCAACAGGACCCTGGATTGTCCACAAGCAACTAGCAGCCAGCCTCAAAGTGCACGCAATGTGTACGCAACTTTCGTCATGTAAGGCAGAGGTGGTTAGTCAGCCAAGGAGTACATGTTCAAGTCAGCTTTTTTCTTTACTCATACTGACGGTAAGAGCAGCTGATGACGAAAAATCACTAAATGTCCAAAGTGTGGAATACCCAGTCTGGGTCAGTGAGGAGTTGCTGCCCCAAGTATGGGAATCTGAGTACCTCTCGATCTTGTGGTGTTCCAACTGAAGTTGGAAGTTAGTGTTTTCAAAGGTGGAGGAGGAGGAACACCACCCCCAGCTGGACTTTAACTTAGAAAGTAGGTAAAGCCATTCCAAGGAGGAAAACAAATCCTATATTTTCTTGCTTTTTGTTAAAACTTTATGGCATATTCCATTTGAAATCAGAAGCTAGAATTTCAACTTGAATGCCCTGTCAAGCTGGACTTTCAACTCAGAGAAGCCACACCAACACAGATTTAATAATCAGAGATGGTGGCAGTGCAACAACGTGGACCTGGACAAGTGGCAGTAATTAATTACAGCTTGTGTGACCCTTATGCAGAAAACAGCCAGCTCTACACTTACAAAGTCACCACATTAACTCACATTAAAAAATGTTTCCTTTTTTCCCCCTTTTAGTTTATAGAGCTATTTCACAGCAGGTGTTTTGACTGTCAAAAGCCAGAAAATAAGAAAATGCCCATTGAAAGTGCTGTAATTTACATTTCTAAAGTATCCTAGTGCGCCATATCAGTGAATAAACACAAAACACCTTGGTAGGCCTTAAAATTGGCTCATTTAAGTGGAAGGAAGCAGTCATTGTTAATGCCTGCTTTGACAGGACCAAAAAGGTCTCTAATTAAAGTATTACTGCACACAACATATATGTATAAAAAAAACAACCCTCAAATTATGCAGACTAACGCACAATGGATGGAATCATTTTACACTATTCTCTCATTATTGTGTGGGGTTAGTCTTACGCTCTGGTGCTGCACTTACATGAAGATGATTAATGTGTGAAACAGATAAAAGATGAAAGAAGGGTTCAAACTGATGCATCACAGGTCAACATATTCTGACACTGAGCCTCTTGTGTGGGCTGAGCTCCAGAACATTTCCCAAAAATGACACCATTTAGCATCTCCTAATTTTTTCTTCCTTGTCTAGGAAATGAAAGTGAAAATAGTCTTCTATTCTCGAGAAAATAAGCTTTCCTGAATTTTATACCCACTATACCCATATAATTCAAGGCAGCAAAGATAATTTTTCAGACTTGACACGGCTCCAGCAGAAGATATTAGATAACTTTAGATTAACTTAGATAATTAGATAACAAAAAAACTGAATACTACTTTCCACTGTGGCCAAACTTCTCTTAATGTGCTAAATTGCTGTTTTATCCCTTTTAGGTAACATCCTACATTTGATTAATAGACTATAAAGAGATGCTGTCCTCATGTTCTCAGTGATTGAGTGGAATCCTGGCAAAACATGCAAAAGGCCTTCAGGGCCTTAATGAAGTAGTAAAATGTTTTACCCTCCAGAGTAAAACATGACGTCCATGAGCAGAGTGGCCACAGAGGGCAGTGTGTCTGGGTCCAGGCTGGTCACACAGAACATGTTGCTGGGACTGGATAAGGGGTGAATGATGGGACGGGGCACTGAAAAAGATAATACATGAGGGCTTAGGAGGCTTCTTAATAAAAGACTACATGGCAATACATTTTCTGAACATCCTTTTTCCATTCATCTGAGCAGGTTTAGACTTCCCTTGTCTGTGCTGGGTGAAAAATTGAGCTTGAAAACTGCATTTGCCAACACTAGGAAGGAGCTTTCAAGCTCAGCTTGTACACCAACAGGAACAAAACACTTAGAAATTGTTTGAACAGTGATAAAGACTGTGTGCTGTGTAATTGAAAGCACCACAATACACTTAAGTGGAGCTTGAGTGGAGATTATCCAACATCCGTTTCTACAATCATAAATAAACCTTTAAACATTAAGGTTAATTAGACACAATTTGATGTATATGTTTGCACATTTTATATTTAAACAGTGCTGAAAAAGGTTACGCATTTATAAAACTTAAAATGTTAGCATCTCACCTGTAATAAAAACAAATCCACATTAAACGATTATTATTTCAGTGCTGAGAAACAAGCATAATTACATTTTACCCCCATTTTATAGATTTTATATTCCATTTCCTGTAGTGGAAACATTAAAATTTTCTTTTAATCCGGGACTAGGCTTAAAGGGGGCCAGATTATATTATATCACATGCATGCTGTTCCAGTCGTTGATGCTCATATTAAATACTGTAAATGTGGGCCACAAGGACAGGCTTCAGCGTACAGTAAACACTTAGCCACTGAGCCACTGAGAGTGGATCGTTAATATGGTGATCAGTGGGTGTGAGCACAGAAGCCCCACCCACCTGCTGTTTTAACATTCTGTGCATGAGGGGCAGCCAATCAGAAGAAAGTGGTCTCAAAGGGAGAAAGAACGGAGTCAAAATGGCTTGAATGAACCGAGGTTGTACAATATAAGGTTTGTTTTAAAGTAAAAATCATGCAGAGCTACTTTAATAGATTCCAAGAAAAAAAATGGAGCTGGAAATTAACATAATGGGTCCACTTTAATATCTGGGAAACAGCACAAATTAATATGCAGAGATTATTACGTTGAAGAAACAAGTCTGAAAACATCTTGTAAGTGCTTTGCAAAACACATTTCCGATCACAGAGATCTCAATATCAATATACTATCGTCCAATCGCATTGCAGATTGCATTTGTGCAGATGTAATCTCAAAACCACACAGTGGCGACAATTTGGCTTTTTAAAAATGGATCCGTGTTAATAAACAATGACCAGTAAACTGGACGTCTTGGCCCAAGTATTGGCCATGGACCCCCTCAAGTTTGCAGAAATATTAAAATGGCAGTCCACATTAAAGGCTATTAAAGGCAGGATGAAAGAATTAAGCTTGTCTCTAGTCAGAAATATTCAATTATTTTGTTAACACTTACCAAGTTTTGGTTTCACAAAGCCATTGGTCACCCCCAGATTGTGAGCAGCAACAGTCTCCCCATTGACCACTCGAAACAAAGTGAATTCGGAAGACAGAGTGTGCATGACCATCGGGAGGTCTCGCTCTCGAACCTGCGGACGGCAACATGAACGGGTTCAGAGGTCAAGAGTAAATGATGAATATGTAACAGGGAAGAAATGTCGGTGAATTTTCAGAGAAAGCATTTGATGGGAAATCCCACTCTTATTCTCCTAGCCCGAGCTTTTTTCTAATTAAATGCTTTCATTTATTTTCAGTGCGCCCACTCTCTTGCTCTGCCTAATCTACATTTGCTTTTAATGACTTCCTACAAAATGGCTTTTGATAATGAGCAGAAAATGGGATTGGGCTGTTCATATTCAGCCAGATTTATATGTTCTGAGGAGGAGCAGAGAAGACAGTAAAGCTGCATTCTTTACTTTAAACACAGCCTTTAGTTGTGAGTACTAGCATGGGCGGACAAAATGGAACATGGATCTTTGCCTCTTATGCCAACCATGCTGTCATTGTTGAAGGTTTGTTTACAGCCGCATGCAGCTAATCGACAGCTTCACCCTTAGGCCACCAGCGTACTGAGAGTACAATCCTGCATCATTAGAGCTGAGCAATATGTCAAAGCAGGTTTATTTGTTGAACTCTTTTCATAGACGAAGGTAAACATGTGCAGCATAAAGCAAAGGAACATACAACGGTTAGAATTAGAAAACAAAGCAAATTGAAACGCAAACAGACCAAGAAAGACATGAAAAGTGAGAAGTGGCCACGAGCCAGTGCATTTAAGATCATTATTGTTACAGTCTAATCAGATCATCGTGATATGACTCACTCAAAAGCATTCTGCATTTTTGGTCCTTGTGTAATTGCATTAAGAGCGGGGTTCACGAGCATGTGGCTTTGATATGTCTTGTGGAGAATTAGAAGATTAAGGTGAAAGGGTCAAGAAGACCTCGGGGAGCCAGAACTTTTCAGCAAATTTCAAGGAAATTAGTTTTCCAGATTTCTTTGAAACTAATTGCTGACAGCAGGGGTAGAGAAAAAGCCACCAAAATTATTATGGTAATGGAGCAATTAATATTTATATTTCTTTAACGTTGCTGTCTCTAATTAAAACTAAGCTGATCTCTGTTTAAGGTGGGAAGGGGTGGGGGGGTGGCGGCATGAATTTAATTGGCGTATTAGATGTCGCTCTTGTAATTGTTGCTCCTGAGAAGCTGGTGTGTGTGGCAGATCTGAGCAGACTGACTCAGTCTGGATGCTTGTTGCTCTGTTGAAATGAGTGTATTCAACATTTGGGTCAGGCCTTACTGCTTTATGTAACACAAAAGATCATAGCAGTGAAAAAACAAAAAACATCTTAAGCTGGTTTGTCTTTTGGTCTGCTGAGGGATTCAGTAATGCAATGCAACACAGAGTGAGATGAAGATGGGAGATGGCTTGTGGGTGTGGATAACAAGGTCAGTGCGGGACATTTTCTTTCCCTCCTTTCATCTTATATACCAACAATTAGGACAGTGGGAAGGAGCCAGTGTCGAGACAGGAAGCATGCCCCGAGTATGATACCTTAAATTCCAGCAAGAGGCTGATCTGCTGATCCCCTTTATGTAACAGATTATCAACATCGACACAGGTTTGTTTTTTTTTTCATTTTCATGAACATGCTGAAGCTGGTCAGCAGGCCTTGTTTTTCCACAAATGCACGGCAATAAAAAAAGAAAGAAAAAAAAGACTCCCTGTAGCCAAAAAGGCATGAGAAAGGATTTCATCCTAAATCAAAAGAAGTGGGGCCGTGCAAGGTACACTATATCCAAGGTTATTGCTTTTTCATATCAGGCACTGTAGATGTAAACAACTGTGGTGCCAGGAGTTGCATAACAGACAAATAATGCAACACACCGAGCATGTTAAGAAGCAGATCAACTGTTGGCTCATAAAACACACACAATCATCTTTACTAAACAGAACTGAAAAAGAAACTGCACTTTCAGTTCACTCTGACAGACGAGGGGGGGAGGGAGCTGCGTGAGGTCAAGTGCTGTCATGATACCTGAAGCACAGTCTGGATTCATATCAATTAAAATGCATCCCAGTGGTTTCCACCGAGCATGCAAATAAGCACCGGAGAGGCGGCTCTCACTGCAGCAGTTGCTAGTGTCGTTTTTCTACTTATCGCCATTAAAATACCTGTGAGATCAGAGGATGGTACTAGAAACAGTTAACTTCTGATTCAGCTCAGCATGTGATGGAGTGATGGCCTGTTCAATGTATACAGCTGTATATTGCCTCTCACCCACCGACTATATACAAAAGATGGGCTACCATGATGTCACCTATGGGTTTATAAAGTCCCACTTTAAAGTCTCAACTTGGATATTTTGGCATCATCATCTTGGTTCATGAGTTCAATTCAATTTATTAGGCCCCACGTCACAGCAAAACTCGGCTCAAGGCATTTTAAAATGTAAGGTAAACCTCTATACTACTGCAGAGAGAACCAAAACAATCAGACCACCCACTATTAACAGTCACTTGTTGACAGTGGGAAGGAAAAACTTCCGGAAGAACCAGGCTCAGGAAGGGGAGGCTGCTGCGACAAGTGGGGAGTGAGGAGGAGGGAGATAGGACAAAAGATACTGTGGAAGAATGAAGGGAAGATCTAATAGTGAAACTGAAACTAGCCTCACCCCAAAAACATACCATTGTACTCTACATGAAACCACAGTGCAAAACTAGTTTCGAGGTCATAAATTGTTAAGGAACGTGCTTACTGATGCCATATATCAAGAGAGCAATAAGGTAATTTTCTATAATATCAGATCTTTGTGCAAAACGCTCCCTGCTGGTTATTAGAAAGGATATTTAAGGGGCTTCTGTGCGGACCTTACTCAGAGACCCATTTTTTAATCCAGCCTATGGTATTGCTTGATGTCAACTGGGATGGCTCCAGCCCCTCGAGCCGTGTGTCGAGTCATTTTTTGAGAGCATCACATGACTGTCGGGACCCACACCATTCACACACAGAACCTTGACATGAACAATATTCACACTCACCAGGATGAAGTCCGTCTGATACGTCGACAGCATGAAAACAGAAATGTTGTGGTCGGCCAGTGGTGCGATAACTGATTTAGCAATTTTGGTGACTCCTATGGGTTGTGAAGTGGATGTGTTGCTACCTCCTGACACCACGTTAAGGGCCACCCACGTGGCGTCAGCAACGCTGATGTGCTCCGACTGGGGCAGCTCTGGAAATGAAATCACAAACAGTTGGGAGTGGAGCTGGTACAGTTGTTTGGCTGTCACAAAATTAAATGGTTAAGATTTGAGACTGATTGTTTCATAGAGGCAGCAACACAGATGGATGGATTTAATCTTTACCAACAACCGCTTTGGAATAAAAAAAAAAAAAACAAGCTGGGTATCAGTAGTTTTCATCTGCACTCATTTCTTTCTTTTTTTGATCTTTAATGTAGTCACTTTTGCATAATAAATACAGTTTTATTTCTGACTTATTAGGAATATGATACTTCTAACAGCTTTGAGGTAAGGTCACAGAGCAAAAGCATTAAATATTAGACCAGCTTTTCCCTTTCTGAGTCATTCGTGAGTCAGATTCGTGCCTTGATGACTCTCTTTGTCTTCTTGAGCCATCATAACTCTGAGTTTTAACGTTTATCATTATCCTGTCACTGGTACCTTTAGCTGTCTAATGACTTCAACACAGAGAAGCCAGGGTTGTGTTTACACCAGTGACTGGGATAAAATAATGAACCCTGCAGGTAAGAACCACAGACTGTGTAAATAAGACGTCAATGCACTAAAGCATATCATGGTTCATCCTCTGTTTAACTCTGAATCTGCTCATAGTTGTTAAAGAAAACTTAAGACTACCACTATCTCGACACAAAGTGTTTAATGCAGTCATAGCACAAGTGAGAAGTAGGGTCATTTTCTCATGGAGAAAGAAGAGCTGGACTTCTTTCTAATGGCCATTAGGGGGCAACACATCTGGTAAAAAGAAGAGCTGGCTTTATTTTTCAAACCCAGAATCAATATAAATCTTTTAGAAATACTTTACTAATCCTAAAGGAAACAAGGCTAATAAAGCATAACTTTTAGTTGCTAGGCGAGTTCGGATTCAAGTAAAAAAGAGAACAGGGCTCACCTGGCAATGATACTCCCATGAGTGAAATGTCCAATTACTGTGAGGGACTGTAGAAAAATGGCTGTAATTTCTAAACTGTTATGTAATACTTTTTTTAAACCCCTCGAATTAAAGCTGAAAGTCTACACTTCAACCACATGCTGGTGGTTTGATTTAAAAGCTGCTGTGTTGGTGAAAAGAGGCAAAGTTACCAAAACTGCGTCCATGTCCAAATACCTATGTGCAAATATAATTTACAACATACAAAGTATAACCTACCCAAAACATGTGGCCTGAACTGGGTTGTGCACTCATGGGCTAATTATGGACTAATTGTACATAATCAATATGCATATGGATATATAGTATACATCTTCTTGGGAGTTTCCAGTATGATTTAATTTCACAATGTAGTTCAGTTCAATATAAGACAATAACCCACAGAGCCAGCCACCAGTAGAAAATACCTGCACCAGTTACGCAACAAATAGCCTGTAGTCTCCAGGGTAACCAAGGAGGGTCACCCTGGAGAAGGGTGTGTAATGACACGGATTCACTCACTCAGCCAACACAGCGAGCGGCAGCTTGGCCTCACATCTATAATGACAAAGTGTGCTCAAACAGTGGCAGCTGAAGCCGCGCGGTGCTGGTGAGAATCATAGATTACACAATGCGACCTTCTCCTGCCGCCTGATCTCTGGTTGCCACAGTGACTTCAAAGATTAGTATCCACAAAGCAAGGCCCACCTTTAAAGCCTTCCTCGTCGACGATGATGGTGTAGTCCTCTGGAGTCTCTGTCAAACTGAAAAACTTGCATCTAAATTGGAGAGAAAAGAAAAGGGAGAGGAGATCAAACAGTGGAGAATATAAGTGGAAAGTTTAAAAATAATCTAAATAATGTTTCACTGTTTCTCCTTCTTAACACACTATAAAACACACACATCATGGAGAATTAACCTATAGACTGTTCAAAGACGAAGGTAGTGCTTCAGGGTATAAAATAAGTGCAGGAGGGTATTAAAGAGCTATAAAAGTCAGTAAACACAGAAAAATCTGTCTCAAACTGAGCGTTTGGAACAATTTCATCAAAAATGTTTATGTGATTATTTGAAACTTTGTTTAATCTGACCATACACCATCATTACAAAAAATAAGGAAAAAAGGATATTAGGTCCCCTTTAAATAAACACCCACAAGGACCAATGCATGTCTTCATCATCTTCTGTTGAATATGAGGCTCATAAACCCAGTGATTAATAAAGTGCTGGGCAGCTTTACCCCTCTTCAACAGACAAAGGAAAATTTTGCTGTGACAGGAATCTCAGTGATCCAGAGATGTTTTTAAATGCACAAACATATACTGAGGCTATGAGCTCAAAACATTTATAACTGACAGAAATCCCATTTAGCTTAAAAACCTCATCTGTAAGCACGTTTTAGGCCATAGATATACATATACAACTTTGGTATAAGTGTTTGGAATTAAAATAATCTCATTCTAGCTCTGGTTTATCTGTCAAACAGTTTAATTCTCACTGTTAAAGAAACCAAAGTTTCACAAAGGCCAGTGTAGCTGTAGATTCACACAAACATTTACTGGAAATTATATAAATAATCTTTGGTCACTATGCGATTAAAAGAAGTGAATTTGCTGACTGACCACCTCTACACAGACCACAAGCCAGCTGACGTTTGTGTTTTGGACTTATAATTTACCTGACTTACTGCAACTTGCAATAACCTCATGAAAAACTTGCACAAGCATAATTTCATCACAACAACAGTGGAGACAAAGTCTTAAAAGCAAGTTGTGCCACTGAGCTGAGTCTTGATAATGATCTGAGTAACTATTTTCCAAGAAATCCTCAGTCATATCTGATTTAAACAATTAAAATGTTTGGCTACTGCCTAAAAGCAGATTTGGAAAAACTTTTTCTCCCCCACACACACAGAACTCAGTGCCCTCAGGGTCAACGTCTCTGACTCATCCCACCAGAGCACTGGGCAAATGCCATGCTAATTCATATTATGGATGCAGCATGAAATGGACCAGCTTTTATTGTTTAGCACTTTTCTAATCTTATTTGACCACTCAGAGTGCTCTTCACTATAAGCCACTTTTGCCTTTTTCACACATGCACTTAAGCACTTTATCCACTTTGCAGTCTCACCTACAGCAAAATTCCAATCATCAGTTAACAAAACATACATGTGTTTGGACAGTAAGAGGAAGTCAAAGAACCTGGAGAGACCTCACACAGCCTGGAACATGCAAACTCCACACAGGAAGCCTCCAGCCAACCAGGAGGTTTGATCTTGCTGTGAAGAAACAGTACTAACTGCTGCTCTACCAATCTCTGAGTAGATATGCACATAGTCAAACTGTTGTGAACTTGAGATTTGCACTTGTTTCAGTGCTCATATATTTCAGATTTGTCTGTTGATAAGCCCATCTGGGCAAGGGCGTTATAGAAAAATCCCACCTAGATTTCTATTTATTTGTATTTCGATTCTTTTTGACTGCCTTGTTTCTGCATCATCATGTGCCTTGCTGAGGTATGGTATATAGAAGTGACAGATTATTCGTTTATTACAATACAGGTTAACTTACAGCCTCACATCAGAATTAAACTGTTCATTACAACAGAAAGCTCTTAACCAGTCAAAAACTGAAATTTCAACAACTCAGCGTTCCTCATCAAATTTTGTTAAGAGGACACTTTTGAAAACCATTAGTCAGATCTGACCATATTTGAAGGTCACTTTTTCTCAAACCCTACTCTTGACATTCAGCTCATCGCATTTAAACTGTTCTCAGATGGTGAAGGATGTTAGAGACCATCTCAAAAGTGTGCCCCAAAGATTTTACAACAAAGGGAAAACGGTGCAGTAGGAAAAACACACACAACGCTCCTCCGATAATCACATTCTTTACACACCAGCTACTGAAAGCTCACACTTCATATTGGCTGAAAGGTGTGAATAATGACAAGAGAATAACAGAAAGGCTCTCAGAAATGTTCTCAGAGGGAACAGCAGGATTTCCTCCTGGCATTAAATGAGCTGTCAACTGTCACTTTGACTTGCAGGGTGTTTTGCAGAGCGAGAACATTAGAATGATGTGCACTGAAGGCTTTTCTTGTGCCCGGGCTGGCAACACACCTAATCAATGACTTACTTCAGTCTTTGACATTGTTCCATCTAGATCAGCTGCACAGATTTACTGTGCTACTCCCGACTGTGGGGGTGATCTCTGAATATTCAGCCTTCATTACTCACATTCTGTGTGCCTGCAAGGAACTTCACAGGGAGCCTTTAAATGAGTTTATGCTGTCAACCACTGCACTGCAAATGTGTTTGTAAAAACTCAGGGCACATATTAATGGAATTACGTTGATATATGATCTGCATAAAGGTATACTAATCCAACACAACAGTGTGACAGAATTTTATTTAGGAGTTGGAGAGGAATTGAAAGAATGTACAGAATAAGAGTTTAAATAAGCAGAACATCTCCATATCTTTACATCACCAATGTTCATATTTATTCTAATCTGGATCTAAGGTTTGTTTAGTCTTTGACAAGATATTTCCTTTTTTCTTAACTTAAGACAGTGGCTTCACTTACATTACAGAGTATATATAAAAGGTGGATGTAGCTGCAGAGATGTCAATCCAGACGTGTATTTCCTACATAATTAGTCTGTATTTGTGGTGAAAACTGAGACATGGGACTGGGGTGCATGAAACAAGACATGCCGATAAATGTAATATTTTTTACTACTAATAATAATGAATTCTCTACATAATGGAGGAACTATCAGTCAATGAGCACAAACTTCAAGGTCTTGAAGTGCAGTGTGAGACAGCAGTCCTGTTCCACAGTCTTGGTGAGCTCATCGTAGTGACACATGAACCACTTCTCCATCTGCTCCAGGTTCCGGTTAGAATGACCCTCCAGCACTCGCAGCCATCGTCACACCAGAACAAACATGCAAGCTGGAGTCCAAGACTGTGGAGTTGGAGTCTGCCCAGGCACAAGATTAGGGTCTCTGGGGATTGACTCAACAGTGATCTGAATAGCCCACCCAGAGGAAACAGGAGTGAGAACAGGCCAGAGATGGCTAATTAGCAGTGACTGAACTTTGAAAATCTGAACGAGGGGATTGTTTAATATAAAAACAGATAGCTTCTGTGATAAAAAAAAAAAAAAAAAAAAAATGGCTTGGGTGGCTGGAAATATATCCGGGTGTTGGCTTGTATCTAGAATACAGTTCACTTTGTCTCAGCATCTTTTGAGGTGCTTACAAAGCACAATGAGGTCCACAATTTGGCTTAAATACAGAAGTGGTGACACACTGTCCTTCCACGTATTTCTAAGCTACTAAAAGCAACTTTGATGAAGATCTGTGCTGGGGGCGTGTATGCCCGAGTCCTTAAAATGCAGGGATCAAACATGCTTGTTCACGGTATGAATCGCCTACTGTTAATCCAGCCTATGTGTGAGAAACACTGGACTCTGGACAAGGTAAGTCCGCCCTCCTTTATCATCCCAATTTGACTATCGCCATCCAATCTGTACCAGGGCCATAATATACAGCATAAGCATCATGCTCTATTCAGTAAGAGTGGGAAGTAGTTATTGAGACCATAAACTCATCAGGAAAGAGTTTACTGAGGTCATGAATCAAGCAAAGTGTTGTCTTCTAGTAGACTTCTATACAGGTGGAGATCTTTCGACAATCGATCTGCTGACCAGAAGAAAGAATGAATAGTTAATGCGCTTCTGCATTGGTTCTACTCTTCCATCTTTTATATACAGTCTGTGGTTTATAGATATTTTTAAAAAACATTTATTGAACTCCTACCAATTAAAGACTTCAGACATTTGCCAGGGATGTGAACGGTGTGATAAGCATTCGTCCTTTTCACCAGCTATCTATTTTTTTTTTTATTATGTTTGTTTAGCTCAGTGTTTGCAATCATTATATTGCTCTTCATTCAGAGGCAGGCTGTCAAATTTAGAAAGAGAAGACACCAATATCCCTACACATTTACATTCAGATGGAGGGCGAGCCCAGAAAGAATCATTTAACATGGTAAAATTATTCTTCCGGCTGCTTCGTGAAGGGGTTATTGCATCTCCTTATACCATCTCCTTATTCTGTCAGTGTCGTCTGATTGGAGTGTTCATAAGAAGCATTTTTTAATCCTGCCTAAAACTAGAAAGACAGTATTGGCTCCATATAAACACAGAGACACTAAATCCAAAGACATGACAGTCTATGAATCCTGCATAGAAATCTGTGGTAGAATCATGAAATGCTAAAGATGACAGCTGCCTTCTTCCTGCCTTTAAGAGCCAATCAACAGCTGAACCGGGAAACATATTAAGCAATCAAGTTGTTAGCACGAGTACACAGTAATGGTTCACAACTGTCTCACCTGTGTGGTGACAGGTGTATCACTCTACTTGTTACCCTAGCAGCTTAAGAAAATGCACTTTTTTTGTCCTACTGTATCCTTTACATGACTCTACATTTGTTCTTGTTGGATGAGCAGTTGATTGTGTTGGCACTCACTACACTGATTTTAAACTGTGTGCACGCAAGAAAGACTATAACTTGATACTATTTTGGCATATGCCAATATTCTTCCAGTGATACGCGGAAGAATACTTTCATATGATTACTCTACATCTGAAGATACTTTGCATTTCATTCTACTTACTTCGTCTCAAATATAGAAGCATCAAATTTCACTCTAAAGGAGAACCACAGGGCATTTCCATCAGCTGGCTGCACTGAGAGGTATGTTATGTAATCACCACATGCTGGCATCGAGTTTCTTTCTTAGGACTGCTAGGAGCATGCTTGAACATTTCCAGGACTGCTAGTTTTTCCAGCTTCGGTCAAGTCATAAAATGTGATTAATTTCTAAATAAAGTCAATTTTGTAAATGTGAGCAAAAGTAGACAAGGCAAAGAAGTTGAGGTGGTCTATGGAAAAACTACAGGAAAAGATTAGATTAAAACTTTTTAGTTCTCAAATCTGGAAATCATTTAAGCATGCATGCATATTATGTTCAGTGGAAGAAGGAGGCACAGAAGAGAACTATGATAAGGATGAAAGAACACTGTTGTATTGGCTTATCAAAGAGGAGGCACGAAGGGGTGCCAAGGTTGCTGCTTCAACAACATTAGGTGGAGGATGGGAGAGTACAGAGAGGATTCATGGGGAAAGCAAAAGAAACAACTACAAAAAGAAACAAATTGCAAAACCAGTGTCGTCTAACGGACACTCGTGTCCTACAGTCAAACAATGAATTTATGTAATCATTAATGGATGGCGGCCACATAAACCTCCAGCTTGAAATACAGTGCATGACTTAGGGATGTGCACAAATCACCAAGTACTGTGTACAAGTAAGGCTGAAAAGAGTAAGAGTCCTTTAAGCTATGATTACTCAATCAAATAAAATGAAACTTTAATATGTTCCTCTGTTTCTCTGCCTTCCAGCAGCATTCATGTAGGTTTCCCTCGTACACTGGGGAGGAAGTGAAGCATCTGGGGGCCTTTGTGAAGGAAATTTTGAGCACCCAGTGCATTTTCTTTACTGCATTAACTTAAAGTTTAAAATGTCTTTATTTAAATAAGGGGAAAAAACCCAACAACAACAGAAAAATCCAGCACCCTACTGGAAAAACATGTATTATGTGTCAAATTCAAATAAGTATAGTCAGCTTATCTCACTGAAAATTTTCACAGCTATGTCAACACACATACAAGCACAGTTTGAGCTTGTTGTTATTTGTGTTTATCTGGCTACAGATGTGAGTGTCAGAGAGTGAGTCCTCAGTCACATGGGCTTTGAGACTGGTTGTTGACCACTTGGCAACCACCAGTTGTTGGGGAAAAGATGTATTCCCCAACTTGTTGCACGTTGTTGCTGTGAAATCGATTGCTAAAACCTTAATTAAACAACAGTTGGCAATAGTGTGATTGTGGTCGAGACAGAGATTGTTACCTTTCCCACAAAACATTCAGCGTTTGTATGAACTTTCGATGTTGTTGACTGAATTTATATTCACATTTTGGAAGTAAACAAGACCTTTTGCTGAAGAAAAGCACTCACACTTGTCAGTGGCATTCCTCTGGGTAATGTGATTATTTTTCTAAATAAGCCATCTGCTTTTTACACGATTTTACTGGGAGAGATAAATGCATGTGTTCTAAATATTAGTTTGTAAGTACTCCCTGCATCGTCTCTGAAATCTACACCCATGTTTGCAAGAGCAGATCTGTAATCTGAACTCATGCTTGTATTCACAGTGGCGGGGGGATTTCACAACAGACAAGTGCAAAACGCCAAGTTAAAACTGAATGGAAAAAAACAAACAAAACAAAGTTAAGTGAAGTTTCTTTCTTTACACCCAAACCAGCCGTTTCTGCTGTACCACCAGAGAAAATGGACGAAGTGCATTATCACACCCACAGGCAGCACGCACACAGGAAATGCATGTAACACTCTGCACTTGTGAATACAGTGAGAGAACGGTTCTTTTACATATATCAATTTAGGTGGCTGGAAAATCTGATGAAAATGGAAGTGGACTAGCATTGCTTTTCTTTTTTTCTACTCTTACTGACCTCTCAAAGTCAAAGACATTCATGCAGCACTTCACGCTATGATTTTAACTACCTCACATCCACGGCCAATTCAGAATCACATGCATGCCTTTGGATTGTGGGAAAAAGCCTGAGATAACCATGCAGGCAACCTCCAACCAGAAAGCTGACTAGGAGATCAAAACCTAGGACTTTGTTGCTGCGAGGAGACAGTCCCAACCACTGCACCACAGTGCCACCATTAACTGGACTGGGCCGAATGAGAATGTCTGATGAGCTTGTCTTATTTCAGATTCTGATTTAGAGCTTGTATAACTTTTGTAGCTCTTTTTAAAATTTGATTATTTTTTTCCCTTTCTAAATCAAATCAAAGTAGAACTGAGATAAGTGACAATAAAGTGCAAAATCACATGGATAATAACTCCTCTGGCTCTTGCTTTAACTGGAAATATCAAGACAACATGACAAACAACAGTTAGTTTAAAGAAAACAAACAAAAAGACAAAACCACAGGTGTCGTGTTTCCTGACACTGACACATAAGTTCTGCATTTCCTATTTTACCACACCAGTGTGTGGTGGAAACAATGATTACTAAACTAAAAGCTCAAAACTATGACACTGCACTTAAAACAGCTGATTTTTAAAGTAACTAACACCTAAATACTCAAACTGGGGCTTTTGGGGAGCGTCACATGGCTGTAATACTAATCCGTCCACACACAGTAAAGGCAGCGAGTCTCTGTTAGTTTATTTGGTAGGACTTTAGGCATTTCTGACCACATGACTAAGTAAAATCTGTGTCCACAATCCTACAGGGATTTTTGTTTGTACAATTCTAATACTTTAAAGTCAGCATAAGATTTTTTGTCATTTCTTTAGGTAGTCTTCAGGAATAGTTCTCCAGGTTTCTTGAAAGTCAAAGTCATCCAAAGCTCTTCTTTGGATGTTGGCTGTCTTTTTACCCATTTTTCTATAAAGATGATCTCACACTGCTTCAGTAATGTTGAGGTCTGGGCTCTGGGGAGGCCAATCCATGACTGATAGTGTCCAAATGTATTTTTCTATGTGTTTACTGCTCTGACAGTGTGTTTGGGATCATTGTCATGCTGAAAAATGAAGCCGTTGCCAATTGGACACTTTTCAGAAGGTATTACATGTTGGATCAAAATCTGATGTTATTTTTTTCATTCACAATTTTATCAGCTTTGAGAAAATCTCCAACACCACCGGCTGAAAAGCAGTCCAAAACCATGACAGTATCTCCACCATGTCTTACAAATGGCTGTAGGCACTCACTCTCTCTGCTGACCTGCATACATATCGATGAAGATTTAAACCAGCATTTTCAAATTTGGTTTGAAAATGGTCACTCCATGAGACCTCTCCATAAGGCATCTCACAGGTCCTGTGTCAGGTCTTTGCAACATGTTTTTCATATTTCTTAAGGACACGACCTTCAGATCATCATCATCATCAGTTCATCTGCTATAGATGAACAAAGCCGATATCCAAAGACAAACTTTGAAAGACCTTTCAGAAAGCCTGCAGAACTAGTGCACTAAACCGCTTAAAAAATTTAAGGAAGTCTGGCTTTATGGAAGCAAAACATAAAGAAAGGGGTGGCTCGAGACTTTTGCACAGTACTGTACGTAGATGTAATCAAAAATGAGACAAGTCCAACAGAGAGGGGCAGCTGGTGATGACATTATGTTATTGAGTCAAAGAGTAGTAACTATTTGACTGAACTGAGCGGTTGATTAGATTAATATTAGTAATATTTGCTGAATTTTGGCTGATGGTTGGTGCATTCCTCTCTGCTCATACAGACCAATCAACTATTAGATTAAACAAAAGCCTAATCTGCTGATAACGAGAACAACAGCCGCTGCTGTGCTCCTTAAGCTAATCTTAATTACATCAGGTAATAATCAGTAATCTGACTGTTATTATTATTATTATTTTGTTGTTTTTAATCAGTAACTTATCCTCAGTAAAGAGGGGGACGTGATTGCCAGCTCACTGCCACACTTGGACTGTCTTTCCCTCTTGTAAAATAGCCAGGAAGAAAACACACACACACACACACACACACAGAGCCAAGAGTGTGAACTAATTTGCTTAGGCTTATTTTAACAGAGTGTTAAAAACTGCACAACAGAGCTATGGCAAGTGTACAGGCCTGCTATCCTGTCACTGCCAGGGCTATTTAAATGAAAGTTTCGCCAGGCTGACTGGCTGTTAACATCCACTCTGCTGGACAGGATCCAGCATATATAGAGTGTAAATGTCCTCTGCTGCTTGTTTAAGTTTTTCCTGATGTTGTTATAATAGTCCTGACAGAGGTAAAACACCCACACACACTTCTGCTGGCTGCAACCCAGCTACAGATGGCACGGAGCTACAAAATGACACTACAGAACAAGGATAGGCCTGGAAACTGGAAGCAGGGATCAACAACACGTACAGCCGCGTTTGTGAAGCGTTAACACAACTAAAGGACCTGGCTGGAGCACCAGAGAATACCGCTACCTTTTCTAACACAAGCATACAAGTCCATGCAGCCCCGGGCATTACTTTGCTCTAATGTTAACAGTAAACAGCACTTAGGAGAATGTGGAAAAACATTCAAAGGTTGTGTTTTTACGTGGACGTCACGAATGGGAAGTTACCTACCTTGTTTTGGAGGCCAGGAAGGCGAGTTTTATTAATCCGTGAGTGCAAATCTGGATCCCCTCTTTCTCTATACTCGCCACTTTCAAGCTGTGCTCTAAAATATGAAGCTCCATCTTTTACGTCTTCTCATTTGAGGAAGGACTAAAATGTAAAAAAGAAAAAAAAAGCTAAATATTTTCAAATTAGATGCATGAATAAATAAATACACTCAGACGGCAGGCCGAGACGTATTTAACAGAGAAAGAAGCAGGGCGACAGGGTGGAATAAAGAAAGCAAAGCGGTAAAAACGGACCTGCTGTCAAACCTCCAACGGAAACGTTGGCACTTCCGGCCTGGGTTTTTTCAAAATAAAAGCGCCTGGTAGCTGTTTTTTTTTCTGCCAGGGAGGTGTGGGGGTGGGGAGGCTGCCAAATGTTTTATCTGCCTAAAAAATATCCGTTCCAAGTCTCTGCTAAGTCTTATATTATCTGTTGTTTATATCTGCTGTCTTAAACTATTCTTATTATTGATATTCTTCTTCTTATTATTATTATTATTATCATTATTATTATTATTATTATTATTATCACTATTATTATTATTATTGTTATTATTATTAGCATTAGTATAAACATTTGCATCAGTTTCCCATTAAAAATAACTATTACCTAGTTTGTGTCTCTTAGATTTGAGGATTATTATTTTAATAATCTTGGGAATTGGCTCCAAGGTTTATTACCTCAGTATTCCTACATATATCGACTCTACCACCTTGACGACTCATTGATGTGAATGGATAAAGGCCGTTTTAATGTGGTTTTCTTTTCTATGCCCTTACTTTGAAGAAAAATGTAGAAACGGAAGTAACTTTCTAGCCAGCTTCCCTCAGCTTGTCGGCCTTCTTAAATGGAGAGCAGAGGACCGCTGCTCCCCGTGTTTGCTCTCCGACTGGAATAGTTAGCAGCTGGTTGGAGTGAAACAAACAACTTGCCATTCAAACGCAGGGGGCGGGGCTGCAGTGTAGCGCGGCAGTATGGGATTTGTAGTTTTTGTCCGCAAAGGTACAATAAAGGGTGCTGCAAAGCAGAATAAACTGCAATGATCAGGGGGGGATTTTTTTTTGTCCGTGTGAGACTGACTTATGCCAGTAGAACCACCGCTGCCACCAGTATGTGCTTCCAGTAGCAAAGCCTCCAAATGCAAAATAACTTCTGTATGTTCTAATGCAAAGATATGTTGTATATTTTATATGTACTTAATATAGGAGCATATATAATAAAAAATACCTTTGTTTTGGAATTTTCCCATAGATTGTTTGATTGCTGTGTTGCTCTTGTAATGGCTTCCTGTGCACACATTAAGTCAGTACTAATGCATGGAATTAAACACCACCAACATAATAAAATCTGAATAGAAATAGTCCTTTAAATATGTACAACTGAGAAGCTGTGTTTTCAATATGTGTTCAAATAACTGTGGAAAACGTACTGATTAAGAAAATTCATGATATCAGAGTTTTATAATCTGCTTATATCCTGTTCATCAGAGTTCACGTTATGAGTTAAATGTTTGGAACAAAGTAAGGAAGCTTAAATCTCAGCAGAGAGTAAGTCTTACTCAGATTGTAAATACACACCCCAGAATAACACACTAGAACGTGTTAATGCAATCAACTGTAACTTCTATATATTTTTAAATATACCAGATGTACATGCACAGAGGCTAAAAGAACTCTGTTTCTCTGTGTTTCCAGAAAGATGAAAATATTTTGGGAGGAGTCGGCACGACCAAAACCTATTTCTGCTTGGACTAAATTACATAAATGTAATAATGAATCCCAGTATTTTTTAAATGTCAAAAAGCTCATAGACAAATAAGACAAATAAGTTAATGCAACCTTTGGGTTTTGGACCCTGGGTTTTGAGTTTTTGCAAGTTGACATTTTTGGATTGTGAGAATGTTTTATGATTAGGTTTTTTCCTTGTCTATTTGAAATATGGAGTTGTCAGCTTTTTTGTTATTTATTATTACCTTTCTTGTAGCCTATTTAAATTTTGCTTATTTATTAAAGTCCTGCATTTAGGTTATCCTTGGGGTCGAGGTTTCTGTTCTTTGCTTAGCCAGTATTTCGTTTCCAGGCTTTCTTTGTGTAGTACTTCTGTCCCCCCTTGTGTCAAGTTAACCCCTTGTTCCCTGTTCAGTTGTGTCTTCCTATTTTATTTTGATAACTGTTGTTCTATGTCTTGTGTGGTGTTTACTTCTATCCTTTATATCTGTTGTTTCCAGCTGTGCGTCCCACCTATTGTCTCCCCTCTTGTTATCTTGTGAGTGTATACATCGTCTCTGACTCGCTCTGTTCATGGTTGCGTCATCCCTCTTTGGTCATGACTGTGTAAACTTCAGCTCTGTAGCTCTCATCTCTGATTTCTATAGTGTGTTTGAATCTCCTGGTGGGTTTGTATTCCCTGGTGATGTCTAGTGTTTTGATTCACGTGATTCCTTCCCTGATTGAAGTGAACAATCACCTTTAAATGCTTGCTCTAAGTTACTCCACCCTCCTGTGTTCTGGACTTGGACTGTCAACAAATATCTCACACAGCCATACTTGACGTAATCATGGCCTCATTCACTTGCTCTGACATCTCTTTCGAGCTCCTATTAAGAATTCCAGTGAAAGTCTGCAAAATCCAAGTTTAATGCTTGAAATCAACTCTGATCTTTCTGATCCTTGAAAAATGGGACCAAGGATTTCATCACAAAACCTAATGGCAGTCACGGTGCTGTTGCCTAGCCTATACAGGTCTCCGTGGATATGCCCCCAAGGCCATCACTGACCCACCACCAAACCGGTCATGCTGAATGATGTTACAGCAGCGTAACACGGGTTCTCCAGACCCTTTCATGTCTGTCACATGTGCTCAGGGTAAATCTGCTCTCATCTGTGAAAAGCACAGAACACCAGTGGTCGACCTGCTGGTTAAGGTATTCTAAGTCAAATGCCAATCGGTCTCCATGATACCAGGCAGTGAGCACAGGGCCCACGAAGGGATGTCAAGACCTCAGGCCACCTTCATAAAGTCTGTTTCTGACTGTTTGGTCAGAAACATTCACACCAGTGGCCTGCTGGAGCTCATTTTCTAGGGCTCTCGCAGTGCTCATCCTGTTCCTCCTTGGACAAAGGAGCAGTTACTGGTATTGCTGATGGGTTAAGGGCCTTCTACGGCCCTTTCCAGTTCCCATCTCCTGGAATCTCCTCTTGAGACTGTGCTGGGAGACACACCAAACCTTCTAGCTACTTAACTGACCAGATCAATATCCCAAAGGTTTAAATGATTTGATCCTATAATCTGATTAAAAAGTGTTCCTTTCATTTATTTATTTTTGGGCAGTGTACTAAGGTGCTGAGGTGTATCAGAGGCAGTTATGTTTGCATGGAGCATTTTATGTCTTACATTTGCTGCTCCAGTTTTATTTTCCCATATAAAATGGAAAGTCAACACGTTGCTATTTGCTGCCATGTATTTCTTTGTGTTAAGTAACCTTTCTCAGCTTCCCCATTTCGTAACACTAGGTATCTTTTGAGTAGCAGTAAGGGGCACTCAGAAGCTTCCCGTTAGTTAGATTCACAGTAATTGTTGAATTTCCAGTGCTTGAGTTCATAAGTGTGAATGGTTACCCCTTCCTGTGAAGCTGCAGTGGAAACTTGTATTCACAGCTATGCAGGGTGCAATTAAATTGGACTGCACTGCGCTTTTTGAGGAAAAACAACTTTTGATGTAGCATCGCCTGCTTCAACAAGTTTTTTACATATGTGGGTCATCCACGTACAGCCTGGTTTTGGTTCACTGTCGGCGTGCAGGATTGTGTATTTCAGCAGATGCTATTATACCTGCATCACACTGATTCACTCTGATTTATCAGCTTGGTACATGCCTGCTTTGCTGCCACTGATTCTTCTTTGATCCACACCAACCCTTTGGATTACCTAGTAGATAAAAGCAGCCGATTGCTCTGGACCCCTTGTGGCCTTTGAAACCCCACATTCGTGTTGTCTCATTAGGTTTTCGGTGCTTTAATTAACAGCGCATTTGGGTATTTGCAGTATTAAAATACGATAATCTGGGTCCCACATTGTGAGCTCTGTGTCTACACTAATCTTAATCATTTCAGTACGCCTAGAGCACTGTCAGGTAAAAAGAATAACACTGATCATGTCACGAGAATGCAAAGTTATATAAAAACGGAGTCGTGGAATTTATGTCGATGTTCAACATCTTCATCCTATAATGTGAAACAAGCCCAGATATTGTCAGATGCGACTGGCTTCTCCTGCACCCTGCTGCTCCTCCCTGAGCATGGTTTTGTTGGAGGTTTCTTCCTGTTAAAAGTGAGTTTTTTCTTCCCACTGTTGCCAAGTTCTTACTCATAGGAGGTCATCCAATTGTTGAGGTTTTCTAGGGTCTTTACCTTACAATATAAAGTGCGTTGAGGTGACTATTGTTGTGATTCAGCCCTATATAAATAACATTTAATAAAAAAACGAAATAATGTGTTACATTTTAACACACGTGCCTCATTGGGTCAGGGATAACACATCTTGTACCAGTTTTGACACGTGTGTAGTTTTGAAATTTTAAAATGAAGTTTTATGGACTTTGTTTTCATTTTGTGTGCTAATATTCGCAAAAATTCTCTCACATGTGTAACAATACTTTTTGTCTTATTTGTCTGTTATTACATAACACACTCGGAGTCGCTTTTACTCACAGGCCAATTTTGTTTATGAAAATTTGTTTAAACATAGGAAAAGATCTGGAGTGTTTTAGGTTAATCCTGCATGTTAAAAAAGACAGCCCAGTCCCTTTAAATGTTATTCCAAAGGGTCCTTTATGAGCCTCATGTAAGAGAGAGACCCTCCTCGCTTTTGCCCAAACTCAGGAGGACTATGGTAGATGGCCAAGGAACCTTCTGTGTGAATTTAAGATGTTGGTAACTGGATAAAATGCAGTATTTCCATGGGAATGAAAACTCACCTGGAGTATTTGTTGCAGTCTCACCATGGCAAGCAGCCAAAGATGATAACCGAGCCTCAAAAGCCCCTGATCCCCATCCAGCAGAGCAGGACTTCAGGTCAGTTTGTAACAGGATATTTTTGCCTCAGAGCAAATTAGTTTAATTTGACAATAATCAAGTCCAAGGTCTTTTGTGCATGAAAGTCAGTGAATCAAATGGAACTAATTATGCTCACTCCCAACACTTTTATTCTTAGACTCTACTGGAGTAGCTTTTCAAGCCTCAGAGTTCAAATAATCTTTATTTATCATACTCTGGTGTTTCTCCAGAGTCTAAAATATCTCCCCCCTCTTCTACACTAACTTTTTTCTGATTGGCTACTCTTTGTAAACAAAAGATTTGAACCACAGGTGGGTGGTGCTTCTGTGCTCGCAGTCTTTAACAATCTCTTAAATCTTGTCACTGAAGAGAGGAATCTGATCTCTGAGTGTTTGGCTGTCGGGGATTACTTGTGCACTCAAACTCACACTCAAGTCATTATTTGAAACGTTGACTTTATTTAAAATGAACAGCAGCATGATAGGTGCAGACATTTTTCTGCAGAGCAGGGATCTGTTAGTATCTCAGTGAAGGTGTTCTACAAGTGTTGCTAGAGATTCATGCATTCCCAATCCAAAACTGTGAGACTATCTAAAATTGTTATAATCATTAAAATTCAGGTTAAGGAGTTGAACAAGTGCCTGTCGATCATATTTTGAGTATTTTTCCCAGGGGAAGAACCTGTGTGCTAACTTTAAATCCCTGCTTCTAAATCTCAAGCCTCAAGCAAACAATCTTGGAGAGCTTTTTAATCCTAATTTGAATTTTGACTGTGACATCCCAAAAATCTCCCAGATTCCTTAGCATTTGGAAATGCCCCAGCATATTCTCACTGATATACCCTTTAAATGTAGTTTTGCTTGGTTTTTTATGACATAAATAAGTACAAGGACCTATCTTCTAGCACTGTATCCATCCCTTTGCCTGAAAAGGAGCACGTTCTGATTTTAATTGGAAGTCTCAGAACCACTTCCCTGATGACTATTCTTGTCTGATAAATCTTGGAAGTGCTCTGGTGTTAATTGCCTTTAGCTGAGGGCCTCTGACGCTACAGTATTTCCAGCCAAGGCTTTAATTGTAACAACAATTAGCTGTAACAGCCCACAACAAAGTATTAATTAAGCAAACAAGGACAGGAGCTCTGCTGCTACAGCAGAGAGATAACAGACACTACAGTGTCAACATATTTGAACTGGGAAAAAAAGTATCCCCTTTGGGACAAGGAGCTATTGTACAGCTAATCCTCTTTGAAAGCAAACACGTGTCCAAACAAATAAATGCACAATTATATGGTTAACTGAAGGGCTAGATGCATTACTCAGGTCTTTGGATTTTTTCCTATTCAGATAATGTTTATCTAAATAGCAGATAATTTTGTTTTTTTAGGAATGTCAAAAAGCGTCTCTTGTACTCCAGTTTCCTCGGGTCTTTTACGGACACATTGCACACAGTGTTGAGATATACCAGCTTTTTGGTTAGATGGACTGAACGGGGTTCTCAACTGGCGTCTATGGATAGCCCCTCTACCTGCAGAGACTGTCTATTGTCAGATAAAGGTAGTGTCCACAGTATGTGGAACAACCAGTCTGTGAACTACTCTTAGTTGTCCTCCATGACTGAACCAGGATCTTTCACTGATAGACAAATGTGTAAAACATAGAGCCACTAAGAAACTGACTAAAAATGAGTGAAAAAGAAGCCAATGTCCGAAAAAACCCCAAAAACAAATTATTGCTCAAGACCACTTTAAGACATTAAAAGTTTAGCTCCTTGGAAGTAAAAGACAAATAGACTTCTGTTGGCAGCCATGGCACAGGTGGTAGAGCTGTTGCTCCACTAATTGTTCATGATCTGCTGCCACTGGTGTGTATAAATAGATACATTATATCATCTAACAGAACCCTTAAGGGTTAAAAGGCTCTTTTATTCATTTACCAGATTACGTAACAAGATTTATGCAACTGAAGTCTGTTTATTTTGCATTGTCATACTTTTATCATATACACTTTATTACATACTTGAAGTGGGCTACAGATGGCTCTTTTATGTCAGTCTGCTTCTTAGTAGACTCAAGACCACATCAAGTGTTTACCATTACCAGTGGTAAACGTCGAGTTTCTTATGACTTTCTTTCCACTCCACAGGAGTCTTAGAGATCCACAAGTATTAAGTCTTGCAGCTAAAGGCAAAAATGTTATTACCTGTTCAGTGACTGCATTGAGTGTTGTGGGGAAATGCCTGCCACGACACACATGGAGGGGGCTCTGAGGAGAGCTGGGTGTGCAGAACAGTCTGAATTTCCCCCTGCAGCTACTCCACTTCAGCTACCCTTTCACTTCCTATTTTTTAGGCTCCTGCAATCTCATCGTAAAGTTTGTCCCATTATATTTTGGCTTCCTCCTGGCTGCACCCCAGTGCCTCTCCAGGAACCCAGTGATTCTTGTGGTCTTAAAGTGATGAATCATGTAAATGGCCCCAGGCATAATGGCAGACTTTACACTTTTGTACAGCCATAAAGTAAGGAAAGGTACAGTTTGAGCACTCTTTCTACAGTAAGACTATAATTTCCAAGATTTCACCCAAAGGAATAACCAGCAATACTTATTTATTTCACACATCACCCAATAGATGTGCATGTGTGATACATCCTGTGTCAGACATTAACCTGGGATCTCCCTACTGATCTCAGGTTTTGCCAGTCTGCAAATTTTCAGTGCATTGACTGCATGTGCACTGCTTCCTGCATGCTCTATTCAGTGAGCTAACTCACCTAAATCACAATATTCCCAGTAATGTAAAGTGGTCCATTTTCTGCTGTTTCCTACATCCGAGAAAGAAAAACCGTTGAAAATGTCCTGACCTCATTCTCCTGAAATTGTGTGAAAAGCTCATGGTGATTATATTTCAGTATATGTTGATGACCGTAGTCACCATTTTAACTCCTACCATTAACAGTAATTGGTCTATCATAGCTTAGCAAATGTGCGTGCATGTATTGGCCCCGGTGGAGTGGTAGTACTGCAGAAAGGGAGAACCTTGTATAACATATATATAATATATGTCATGTGTTCTGGGTGTTTGGCCCAGAGCTTGTGTTCTGACTGATCTTTATTATCCTCTGTTTTTGTTATAATCTGAGCTTTGATGATTTCGTTTAAAGCTTCTGGTCTTCTTCTTTTCTTAGTCTGCCTTTGAGCTTAGTTTTTGTTCTTACACTTTTGTATTCTAGGTTGTAGTGATTGCTTATCTTGATTCCCGGAGTTTCAGTTCCCCGTGTCTCCTGTTAAGTCTCTGTGTCTGTGTTTGTTTATCTTTCTGTGTCTGTCTGGTCTCTCTGTGTCCTGTCTCTGTGGAAAACACTGCAGTCTAATATGGTAACACTGTTTCAGCAAGAAAACCATGCCCCAGAGCATACCCTGCTTTTTGCATCTGTTTTACAGGTGCAAAAATGTGCAAAATGAATCTCATGGTGTGCTTAATAAGACTGGAAAGTACTGATTGAGACCATAACCTAAGTAATTTATATTTAGGTCAGTGAGCAGTAAAGTAATTTTCTAATATGCTTCTAAAGAACTGAGATTTGTGTCCATTGGGAAAAGCTCAGGTTTAAGTCGGGTGAATAGCATGTGTCCCGTGTCCTGCACCCTCCATCCAGGACACAGGACACATGACAGATAGCATCCTGACCTAAACTGGGCAGTGTTTCCAGAAGCGAGAACGTGTCTGTTGTCATGTGAGGGAGGGTAACTTCAGACAATGTCCTTGCCTGATTCTCAGACATGGCTTGGAGATGATGTGTGAACACAGATGACACCAGTTCGGTTCTGTGAGGGTTACCCCTAAAGGTCAGGCGGGCTCTGAAAGTGACTTGATATTGTATCTAACTGTCAAGACACGCAGACACAACAAAAGAATCACTGAAGGGAGGGTGAACAAAAATCCAGCTTGTTTACTTCTCAGCTGAGCTTGCATCATATGAGATGTGACAGTCAAGTAGAAAAGGCCTCAAGACTCAGAATTTTATGCATCACATCTGAGCAGCTCTGCAGTCTCCAAAGGACAGATGTGTGATGTCAAACACAGAGACTGTCTGAAAGAGAGTCAAAGGGAGAACTCGGGAAGAAATTCCTCCACAAGGTCAAGATATCAACCCGGCATTGTCAATCATCTGCTGTTTATGTTTCCAAGATAAAACACACACACCATCCACGAGTTCACCGAGGAAATAAGAGACATGAAGCAGCAACTCGTTGGAGCCCTTTGCATTATCTGGCTGTGCCAATTAAAGATGTAGACAGAACCCCCACTCAAATGATTAACACACAGAAGAATATGAATTTCTCTGGATTAATGTACTGACATACTTTAAAAGATGAATAGTCCTACACAAGTATGAGAGGGAGCAATGTGCATTGACATATGCATCCTTATGCAAATGCATGATTCATATGTAAAGTTTCATTTAGATTCGGTTAATCAGATGTAGGTAAACTGAATTTGCACAATGCATTACTTAAGTACCCAATAGCTTGTAGCTTACAGTAATACTCCTGTATCTTTTGCCGGATGGAAAAAGTGATGTGGTGAGGTGCAGGGTGGGACTGGTCTTTAGTGATGCTTCTAGCCTTCCTGGTGATTCTGGTAGTGGTGACACAGTGTGAAGCTATGAAAGTCAGTCTGCAACCAGTGATCCTGGAAGCTATATGTTTAAGCTGTTGTTTGTCCTGATTGGTTAGGTTATCGTACCAAGACAGGTTTGAGAAAGTTGTATGTCTCCATAACAGCTGTACTGAAAATGGATCACACCTTCTCAACTGAGCCCATATTTCTTAGCTGCCAGAGGAAGTAGTCTCCGGTGGTTTTTGCTAGGGATTGGGCTGGTGTAAATAAGACTGGTTAATAATTGTGCCAAGGAAATGGAGGGAGGAGACCCTCTTAACCTGGCCATTGATGGATACGGTGTTGAACCGCCTCCCTTCTAAAGTTACCAATCAGCTCTTTAGTTTTAGATGTGCTGAGGATCAGATAGTTGCCTTTGCATCAACTCAACCGCTATTTAACCTCACTCTGGTATGCAGATTCATTGCTGTCAGACAAAAGACTTACCACAGCGATATCATCAGCAAACTTTAGCAGTTTACCTGAAGTTTGACACTTATCTGTGTAGCACACAACCTTGTGGAGCTCCAACATTAAAACCCTGGGCACCGAGACATGATTGTGAATTCTAACAACTTGTTTCCTACAATTCAATTCAATTGTATTCATATAGTGCCAAATCACTGCAACAGTTGCCTCAAGGTGCTTTATATTGTAAGGTAAAGACCCTACAGTAATATGATGACTCGATTTGTACCTTGCTTCCCACGGGCCTCCTTTGCATTCACAGAACAATAGCTTGAGACTATGCATAGCAACAAGATAGCCTCGGGTTGTAAGAACAGATCTTTGTTCAAAGGCTGAAGATTTTTGTTTTTTTGGTTTATGGCTTTGGAGACAGTACTTACATCTAAAAAGGTTAAAAGTAAGGAAGGAAAACATATGGTCTCCTTTTTCAATTCAATTTGAACAGAAAGTTCAAGCTCCATCCCATCTGTCACAGACTAAGTTGAGATAGCATCAGTGTAGGTTTCCTGTGAGCATGGAGGGGACACAGTAATCAATAGATCTGGAGGTCGGACCCTTAATTTCCTGCATTCTGTTGACCCTTTTGTGACCTTATGCGTGTTCTTGAGGTTAAGGTTAGGGTAGATTTAATCAGCAGTAGATAAGTCATCCATCATCACATGCACATTTTTAAAAAACAAACCCAGACAACAGATAGATAATACAAAACAATGAATTTACAAAGCGTCGTGTTTATCTCAGTGACGGATCCTGTAACAAAGCTGTTTTGAAACTGTGTTGTTTGGCATTTTGGGATCAGAAGGAATAAACTGAAACTCACTATGCAACGTGTGCGACTTGTCAAATCAAACCGCTGTAAACGTCTGGTGTGAGGGGACCCTGGGTTCACCCTGTTAGACCATTTAGGAAGAGCGAGTGTACGTTCTCTACAGATAAATATCCAAACCATGACACCAAGAAAAAGGACAAAACAGGCTCAGTATAAGCACACAGCTTCGCACACTGTTTACAGTTCGTAATCGTTCCAACATATTCAGAAGACTGAACACATTCCAATGCCTGACCTTTAATGGACGGGACCTCGTGGGTATGAGTACATTTTTAAAAATCAGTGACCATATCCTTTGATATGTTTAACTGGAGATAGGACTCATCACACCATTTAACCAGGCCATCACTGTGACATCTAGCATAAAATATGAGAATCAGTCTGCTACAGTGCAAAAATGGAGCAGCTACCTGGTTACTATACCTGCTGAGTCAACACGCCCACGTATGATTTTCTCTTCTCTCAAGGTGTGAGAGTCAGAGGGTAACAGCCTGTCAATTCAGATTTATATCATGTCTCTGTTAGAGGAACCTGCATAAACACACATGTGTACACCGATCACGCCACTGATATAATCAGTGTTCTAAACATGTTCAAAACATGTCACACACACATCGGATGATTTTAAAGAATCCAAAACAGCTCAGTTATGTTTTTGATCTTCAATGGAAACCAGAAGAGCAGGAAGTGTTGCTTTAAGGTTAGTCAGCAAACTAGTTACACGACTTCTATTGTAAACTCGAAGGAAAAACAAAACGTGGCTTGGAAAACATTTAGTGCTTCTATGAACTCACCATTCACATTTTGAGCATAAACACGGCCCCCACTGTTGAAGAACAAAGATCCGTCTCCTCACTGTGTTTGAATACATACAATGAATACATGTATGTAGCTCATGTGAATGTTCCCTTAAATAAACAAAGGCATTTCAGGTATTGTGGCTGTGTTTCTTGGTTTTCCTGATCTGAACCTGTTCACAGAGTTGATAAAGCATAGATACAGTTAAGCAGCTGAACATAGTTACTTGAGTCGTCTGACATTTTCCAGAAATATTTGCTGCTTTAGAGACTTGACCTTTGTTCAAGGATTTTGAGCCATGCCTTTAAGTCACGGACTGAATGGAATGAATATGTGGGTGTTTTGTTTGCACTGCTCTTTCTCTACTGACGATCACTGTCATTTAAGAAACAGAGCCTCAAACAGAGGCCTGGGGTAAGTTTTAATCTCTTCCCCGTGACCCAGATGAAATCCTGAGAACAGCCAGGTTTTTGGCAGAGTTCAGCTCACCTCCATCCACGAGTGCACACAGCTGATCTGTGCAAACACCATTCTCCATGGATGAATGGACTTTGTGCACCTTTAAGATCTTGAAATACCAAAGCCTCTTACCTAAACCGACGGGTTATGTAAGTTTCAAGTATTAAGAAGTGATAAGAAGATTCACAGTGTAGTCAGCTGCTCACAGCTAGCAAACACACTGCTGTTGTCTAAAATGGGAAATACAAGTTTGTTTCCACAATTAGTAGAACTTAAAGCACTATAGACTGAAACATTTACATGTAGGGGATTAAAATATGGGGGATTGATTACAATCCTTCAGATTCTCTCATGTATTAAGCGCAGACATGTAATATTGATAAGCCTGTTAACTTATACATTCAGCATTTTTTGCTGCTTTTCCTTCAAGGCTCAAATAAAAGGGTTTTTCCTGTCACACACTCACACTCTGCTGATTTATCTTCAGCAGCTGTGTTACTTTCAGTCTGTATTGCGCGTTTAACCTCTTTGCAGTTTTCCCATATTATATTTAATTTCATCTTCCTTTGTGAAATCAGTTGCTCTGATGCCAGAACACTTGTGCATAATTGTGACTGGTTAGATGCAGACGATTGGTGTAAGTGAATCTAGATGACTGGGTGTTGGACTCAATCCATAGTACAAAGCTCGGGTCTCTTAGAAACCTGTTAAGACCGTAACTCAGAAAAACCCTGAAATTTGACCTTTAAAACAAACAAACAAACAAAGAAAAGAACTCGTGGCTTTGTGTGTTGTTAAATCATTAATTATTTTATGGATGGTTGTTGCCTGCCCATATCTTTATGATAATCACTAAAGACAAATAACTCCAAGTGTCACATCTTGCCGACTCTGTGAAATGCAGAGATGAGAGGACCCAAATCAGACTGAACAAACAAAAGCCGGCCATTTATTGGAGCTGGTGCAGAGTCCAAAATACAAAGTCCATAAACTGAGTAACAAAAAGCTGAAGCTGCACCACAGACCATGATGGGAAAAGTACAGGGAGAGTTACAGACACTGCAACAAAAGGACAAAGGGAAACTGAGGCCATTCGCACTGATACACTGATTACTGATGGGTACCAGGAGGGAGAGGAACACAGGTGAGCAAACCTTCAAAGTAAAACAGGAAACAACCAAAGAGGACTGATACTGAATACTAACATCTGGCAAGATGATCAGAACAAGAAAACACAAAGGGACCAAGACATAAACACTGAATGAGACAGAGGCAGGACGATGAATAGTAGATATTCAATCTGCTATTTTCATACATCGTTTTTCCCCCTACTTTTGTCTCACATCTTAGCGCCTTAGGTCTGGCTGTGAGCACAGATGCTCCAATCACCTACTCCCCAAATCTTCTGTTTCATAGGGAACTAAAAGCGAAGTCTTCCATCCAATTTCTTGACCACAACTCAGGGTCCAGTTGAGGGAAAGGCAGGATACCTTGGACAGGCCTTAGACAGTTAGGCCTTTTATCCTGTCTGCCTTCTCTCACCCCAACCGGTCGCGGCAGATCCAATCCAGCTTTATTTATAAATAACTTTAAAATAGCCAGCACAAGACCAAAGTGCTATACGGTAAATAAGTAAAGAACAATAGATAAAACAAAACAGCAAAAAATTAAAAAATAAAACACATAATACATAAAATTAAAACAGTCCTACATTAAAAAAACCAACATACAATCGACTAAAAAACAACTGAAATCAAAATGAATTAAAAACCAACATCTCACAAGATGTCAAAGGCCAACATCTCACGAAAATCAACATCATCATTTCACTACAATCACCTAACAAAAAAAACAAAACAAAACAAAAAAAACATCTTACAGGGTGTCAAAGACCAGGGTGGGTTTCCAGAAGTGATTTAAAAACAGGCAGAGAAGAGGCCTGTCTAATCTCTAAAGGCAGATCGTTCCACAGTTTTGGAGCTGCTACAGCAAAAGCACAGTCTCCTCTAAGTCTACTCAGTCCTGGGTACATTCAAGAACAGCTGATCAGATGGCCCCGCCCCTCCCTGAGCCTGGTTTTGTTGGAGGTTTTTTCCTGTTGAAAGGGAGTTTTTCCTTCCCACTGTTGCCAAAGTGCTTGCTCATAGGGGGTCATATGATTGTTTGGTCTTCTCTGTATGTATTATTGTAGGGTCTACCTTATGGAGGACCACAAGAGCCACGCGCATCGAAATAAAGATTTCTGTGCTTAAATAATGAATTGTAGAATAAATTCTGCATTTGTATATTCATTTTTGAATTCCAATTTAATAAACTGCATTTCAAAATCCTTTTTCCAATTGCATTTCAAAAAACATTTTTGAATTCCAATTTAATAAACTGCATTTCAAAATCCTTTTTCCAATTGCACTTTAATAAACTGCATTTCAAAATCCATTTCCCTTTCCTGTTCGCTCAGGGATTAATTTCTGGATTAGCTGCTGGATTAGCTGTTGGATTAACAACTTCATTTTAAAAATCGTGCGGCTATTCAAATTAGCCACACCGTGGGATGTAAGGAGCTCTCTGATTGGTTGGACGGACACAGGCTGTCTGCCAGCCTGGATTTTTCTAGCTCATAGCTTCGCCCTGCTACGAAGCATTTGTGCTTGTACAAAGGCCGTTCAGCCTCGGGATTTACACTCGGCTCGACACGGATATGTGAAGAATGAAGGGAGCCTGCAGCGAAACGGAGAGCTAACCTCTGACTGAGTGCCTGTTTTCGCAGTCTGACCACCTGTTGAAGGTAACGTGCTAGCATGGCTAACGCTAGCATCACCGCACGTATCCCCGTTATTTTAAGGTCATTTTAGCTTATGAAAGTTTTACGTCGCAGCTGTACGAGCTAGCGTGTTTTGTAAGCTGCTGTGCTCTTCACAAATAAAGCTGGAAGCAGCTCAGACTATTAGAACCGACACTGAGCCCTGTTACATTTATACAGTGTTAGAGCAATGGCTGCAGCCTACAGCCTTTAAACTAGCGATTAAAATGCTGACAGTAAGCTCGTCAGTCCAGATGTTACCACATTAGTTTATGATGCTTAGAGTTAAAACGACTGAGACAGGCTGATTAAAATAACAGCTGTCAGTTCTCTCATTCCTTATATCAAGACTGGAGCTCACACTACTGATTTCAGTTCATTTAATATGTGAGTGCACAGATTCATTCTCAACTGGACATAAATGATGATCAAAGGTTGTATATATGATGAATTCATCAAATCCCAGCCTCTAACACAGTGCGCTGAATCTTAGCTTTGAATGTCTAGTATATTCTAATCAGTGCAATTTAAGCATTCACTGAACCTACAGTATCTACACCTGTGTGGCAAAGACACAGATAATGAAGTTTAATTATTAATACAATATACATCATGAGAAACAAAGCTGAAATTGATTCAGTTTAGTACTTTTCTCTGTATGCTCTGTGATTATAAAGGCCTTAAATTCTGTGATATATACTGTAAATGATTTTCACAGAGTACTTGAAGTACTTAAATCACTGCTGATAGTCTGGTTGTTTATATTTTCACGTTTTTGTCTGTAGGGCTGTTTGATGACGATTTGGACTCCTCTGGGAGATGAGGACACACCCACATCTGTTCCATATTGCAGCCATTGATGGTGTTACACCTCTGAGTCAGCTGTGGGCCATCAGATGCACACACTGGAAAACCAGCACCTGGACTTCATGCAGGAGAGACGGCCTCAGTGATGGACTCTGCATCCTCTACTTTACCTCCTAATCTCTTTCTCCTTTAACACACAATTAAAATCAATCCAAAAGAGTGTAAACTTACTGAGGAAGTCTCCAAGTCGTATACATTTGTACTTTTACTTGTTTTGTGAGTTATATTTAAGAAGAGTAAAGTTATTCACATAAAGTTTTTAGTCTTCTGTATTTATTCTTTTGTATCATGTACCACAGTCATACTGAACTTTACAGACCTGGTGAATTGGAGAAAAAAAAAATCACATATGAATCATTTAGCTTCAGCAGCATTTCTATTCGTCTTATGAATTCCAGTCTAATGTCCATTCACTGTTTGAGTTTGGTCTTAAACTCCAGAGAATACCACCTGGTTCAACAATCTTTTTATCTGATTATTTGCAAAACGGTTTTCTTCTGAGAGATGCTGCTGAGGCTGAAATTGAGCCCAAAGAAACAACAACAAAGTTTAGTTCCTCTGGATTCTCCATGGAAAATTGTTTTATCACTCATCCAGGTGACCTCTCCAGTGTCACAGATGAGTGATGAATGTATCTCCCACTGGAAACCATTGTGTCCAGTTAAAGTCAGTCGACTTTTTTAAGGAGAGTTGTTAGATGCTATGCTCATGAGGACAATGAGTTTTAACTTGCAGCACAACACAAAGCTGCCATACTGGACCAACGATCAAAACACTTAATTGAGCAGAATTAAGTCAAAATGTAATATCCTCATATGACACATCACACACGACCCAGCATTGTTCTAAGAATGCAAACTTTCTTATTGGAAGTTTCCACAGCTGCCAGAAAGGGACAGATTTCTGGCTGGTCTTAATGAGTGGTCGTTGCTCTCTCGTTTTCTCTGGAATTGCTGCACGGAGGATGTAACACCCATGATAAGCGCTGAGGTGTGTGACCTTGTCAGGAATAAGCCATCCTCAGCTTTCTGGTAAGGAAAAGTGGAACCAGAACATATTCAAATGCATCTCCTCACAGCTGCTGATGAATTCTACAAAAAACGAAGTTTGTTAAAAACATTTGCAGGTGAATCACCACTGATTTATCAGTGACATCCATTTACTCAAAAAATACTGACAAGTGGACAACTAGAATACATAGTTTATAATTTCAAAAATGTCCTGTACAAAATGAACTATATATGACAAATGTGGTGTGGTGCTTGTGGAATTTTTAACAAGGACCCTACAAAACTTTATAGTACTCATGCTGCCCAACTTTTGACAGCTAGGTGTGCAGTTCCTGCTTTAAATGCATTCACTGTTAAGATTAAAGTGCAATTCAAAAATGAATTTACAAATGCAGAATTTATTCTACAATTCATTATTTAAGCACAGAAATCTTTATTTCGATGCGCGTGGCTCTTGTGGTCCTCCATACTACCTTACAATATAAAGCACCTTGAGGTGACTGATGCTGTGATTTGACGCTGTATAAATAAAACCAAATTGAAACTGAATATCACATTTATGGCAAATATTAGAGTCATGCCTTTTGACTGTGGAAGAAATTGGAGGATGCATAGGAAACCCATACAGGCACCAGGGAAACTGCAGGACTGTTCTGCTTCTCCACCGAGGCCCAGTATAAGATAAATACTAATTATTTTGAATTTTGAAGCATGCAGCAGAGTCCATGAATAACAAATATTGAGCTGGCAATGAGCATACCAGTTTCTCTTTAATGTGAAGCCCTGACACTATGGAGAGTACCTGTGTGCTCAGTTTCCGTGTGGACACCTTCCAGCTGACTTAAAAATGAATTTCATGGCCTGATTGCTCCGAGCGTGTGATGTCTGTGGTTGCCATGGTCACGCTTGGCTCCGTGAAATGAGCAGATCAGGTGGAAATACTATCATTTACTAACACTCAGAAACAATGCTGATATTTATCATCAAATCGGGAAATTGCACTTAGAACCTGAAAAGGTACTGCCAGGAAAATGAGTTTGTTAACCTCGGTTTCACATTTCATTTAGACTGCCTTGTTTATGCTGTTGTGTCTCTGTTGGCTGTAATGTTCTCTTCTTCCTCATTACCTGCAGAGGCGGAGTCCTCAGAGTTCAGCTGCAAGACTCAACGAGCCACCAGAGCCACTCGTTCATCATTTCATGTTTTTTTTCCTCCATTTGTTAGATAGATGGCTGAAAGCTCAAATTTCCTCATTTTCTGTTGTGCTCAAAGACATAAATCACAAATTCAGAATGTCCTAAAAATGTGGTTCTTGACAGCAAAGTAAATGGCTATCCTCCAAGGTTGTGTATATCTCCCTAAAAACATATACCTCTAATGTAGGCTGTCAGACAAAATGCCACTTCCCGTCTCCTCGCAGAATACGGAAGAATTATTATGCTGCTACTTTTTTTCCTTAACAGATGTGTTGTCACGCAGTAATTGCAGAGATGTTGTTAACAGGTAGACATATGCACTTTGTAAACGGATGGGCTTTGAACATGTGCTAGGCAATCAAATAAATGAGGCAGTGAGCAATGAGCCTTCTTTCTACGTAAAGATAAAAAGTGAGAAAAAGAACAAAAATAGAAAGCCTTCCTGTCTGTAACTTTTTGTCCATTGTGCTATGTGAAGCCTATCTATTATTAGACATATTACCTGTGTGGTACCATATAGGTGTTAAGCTGTTCATTATTAACTGATGTGCCAGACACTCTGGGGAAGAAATTCATTGCACAGTATTATATAAATCTTTTTTGGAGTCCTTTTTTGCCTCTACTTTCATCCTCACCAACTCATGAGAACATACACCAATCAGGCATAACATTATGACCACTGACATCAAAGTGATTAACACTGATTATTTCTTCATCATGGCACATGTGGAATATACAGTACCGTATTTTTGTACCATAAGGCACACCGGATTATAAGGCGCATTAGGCGAAACAAAATCAGATCAAACTTTACAGAACATGCTATATCATGTTTAGGTGGAAACTAGTGAGCTAACTTACTGCTAACTGCTAACTCCATTAAATGATCATTTTATTAAAGAGGAACGAATTTAGACGGTTTTTAACTCTCAGTGATGCCGCAGTGTTCGTTTGACTTTGTAACCTGAAGCGGACGGAGTTTTGGACCCAGATTCCTCCGCGAGGCTCCTGACTACGGTAGCCGTAATGCTCCGACAATCCATCAAGCAGTGTGGCTTCGTAGCTTACCAAAGGTTTTTGAGCACCGTGTACCATATAAAATCGGTTCGAGGTCAGTAAGCACAACCAAAATTCATACATAAGACACACTGGAATATAAGGCGCACTGTCGATTTTTGAGAAAATTAAAGGATTTTAAATGCCTTATAGTGCGAAAAATACGGCATTAGGGAGCAAGGGTGTTCCCGGTCTGCAGTGGTCTGTATCTATCAAAAAGTGGTGCAAGGAAGGAACAGTGTTGAACCTGTGGTGTGGGACTGAAGGCTGGGCCGTGTGGTGCGAGCCAATAGACAAACTACTGTTGCTCAGATTGCTGAAAAATGTAATGCTGGTTTTGATAGAAACGTGTCAGAGTGCTTAGTACATCACACTTTGTTGGGTATGTAACTACATAGCTGCAGACCACTCATTGCCCAACAATGGGCATGTGAGAATCAGAACTTTGGGTCCTCTCATCAATGTGGATGTTACTTTGACATGTACAACCTACCCAAGCATTGTTGCAGACCATCTACACCCTTTAACGGTATACCCTGATAGCTGTGGACTCTTTCAGCAGATTAATGTTCCTTGCCAAAAAGTAGAAATGGTTCAGGAATGGTTTGAGGGGCACAACAATAAGTTTTAAGGTGTTGAATTGGCCTCCAAATTTACAGGGTCTTATACCAATCAAGCATTTGTGGCATGTGCTGGACAAACAAGTCTGATCCATGGAGGCACCACCTCGCAACTTAGCAACAAGGGATCTGTTGCTAACATCCTGGTGCCAGATACCAAAGCACACCTTCAGGGGTCCAATAGCTTAATTGGTCAGGACTGTTTTGGCAGCAAAAGGGGAACCAACACAACATTAACTGGTGTAAATTTCAGTCTCTAGCAAGGGGGCAACCTCATGAAGTAAAAAATGAAGTCACCACCAAAATTTCAGAAATTGGAGCTCCTGTAATGCTCTTTAAAGCAAGTCAATCCAATGGATAGCATAAAAAGTGAATTCTTTTCTTTGTTAGTTCGAGTCCCTGAACTGGACCTCTCAACCTTCTAACCATGTTTGTGGTGTTGTTGTCCTATGCCAAAATTTCAATAAAGCTGAGCGGACTCAGAGTTCAAAAGGTTTCTTGCGTAATGACAGACAAATACTGAAGGAGATATCAGCCAGAGGAATTCCTGGGGATGGTTTACAGAGAGAGAGGTAGGTTAGCCCCGGTAAACCACAGAGCTGTCCCAGAGAGTTTTGCTCAGATTGTGTGAGACTTGGTTGGTTGGTCCCGGGAGGATACTTGGAGGGGGGACACTGGTCTGTGCCAGGAAACAGAGTTCTTTTTTTCTAGATGGTATAAAGTTGGTATGAAGGTGGAATTCAGTCAATGGATGTCAGCATCCATTGAGTCTGCCCATGAAACCACAGTCACTGTGCACCAGTCACACGCTGTTCTTTACTTTAAATCCATCACAGTACTGCAAACTAACCTGTTTATCCTGCACTAAACTGCAGAGGATTTTCATGCAAACTTTAAATAACACAGTTAGTCTGCCTCAGTTTGATTTGCAGATGTTTCACAATGTGAAAAAACACACAATGTCACATGTACAGACACGATATCTAATTTAAAAACACGAGGACTTCTATTAAAGCTTAAAATTTCCAGTTTATCAAATACAACTGAGCAGCCCTTACCTTTAAATCTAACCTCCCGTCTTCCTTTCCTGTCTTGTCTTTCTTATCTTTCTCCATCTCTTCGTGAAGTTAGCTCGCTTTCCTTTCTCTCCCCGTGAAATACAGCAGCACGGCCTTTAGCTAGCAACACACTGTGCAACAAAAGGGGTGGCTATCCACATCTTTTATCTGCAGTCCGCAATCTGTTACTTCTAAATGTGCCGTTATTTTTTAGTTGCTAACTTTGCTAACTGCTTGATAGCCAGAGATAGTGGCTGCACTGCATTAGAAAATTAAAGTCCATTTTCTAAAACTTGGTTTAATATGATTGAAGGCTCACAGTGACGTGAAATAACTCCCTGCAAAGCCGTTAGAGCAAACGAGCATGTTTGAAAGTGTCAGAAGTAGAAAGTACAGATATTTGTTTAAACATGTAGGGAGTAAAAGGAAAATTAGTCAGAAAAAACTACTCTAGTAAAACACAGATACCTGAAAATTACATTTAAGTACAGTAACAAAATGTTTGTACTTTGTTACTTCTCACCCAACCGATGCTAGACTTGAAGAGTGGAAGACCAAAACCAAAAACAGACAAGTTCAGGACTATGGCATATCATCTTTAATGCACAAATGTAGTTTGTTGTATAGTTTATGCACTGAAAATAAGGTCTATGTTCCAGTTTTGTGGAGTAAAATTAAAATTCAGTAGGCTACTTCATGCACCCGTACAGCCTATGGATGCATCATGCTATAACCAGGCTTGCTATCGTTAGCCAAATACTCAGTACTCTATTCTCTACTATAAAAATGATAATATCTGGTTCTAAAAACCAACATAGCCATAATGTCAAACTCCAGGCTTCAAAAAAGGAAATCACAAACAAAAGTGGTAATGACACTGTGGCTATGCACATCTTTTATCTGCAGTCCACAGTCTGTTGCTGCTAAATGTGCTAATGTTGCTAACTGCTTGATAGCCAGAGATAGTGGCTGCACTGGAGTAGAAAATTAAAGTTCATTTTCTAAATCTTGGTCATAATCTGATTCACAAAGGAGGATTACTCGCAGTATGTTCATTGCCTCAGGACTTGTGATTGATCAGTGACAATGAGCGGATAATTTCACAGTCAAACTTGCCCTCGCTCACCACATCCAGTTTCAGAACACTAAGAAAGTGTTGGCAAAACACTCATCTTGAGATTTGAAGACAGGACCTCAAAAACCAATAGACAAATTCACAGTACCAACCTCTACATTTTAGTTCTGAGCCACAGGAAATTCAAAGCAACTTCTCAACACTTTCCCCAGAACCTGTAAGCAAATAAACTGGGTTACTGGGTTTTTGCAGAGCATACACTTGTGCATGCTGTTGCACAAAGCTGAATTTTGAGCACTGTTTGTATGTTTTTGTTTTTTAAAATGCATCTTGGGAGATGTAGTTAAACCCCTGTGAGTTTACTGTCCGTACTATTGAAGAAACTGGCTTTTTCTAACACATTCACCAGACATATCATCATCTGTTCATGTGGCAAAAATATACATTAATTAAACTAGTTCATCTAATTATAGCACTCGAAGTTCCTCCTCTTGATAAATACAATGGTAAACCGAGGTGGTTACATAAAAACAGTTGCAGAGAACTTTTGTTATCCATCCAGCAGTATCACTGATCATCTGGGACACCGTATTTGCACCTGAATGCTGGTGGCAGAGAGTTCAGACTCCTTCACTGTTGCCTATAATGGGTTGTATTAGAAGAAGAAAGGACACAGAAATAGGCAGTCACACAGCTAATTGATTTTTCTTTGTTCCCAGATTCTGAATCTGTGCAGCCATATGGTTTTCTGCAAGACCAACGCAGCTAAAGGCACGAAAGAAAAGATCTGTATCTTTCTGAATTGTCTTATAATGTCTCAGAGGAAAACTGCTTGAAAAATTGCCTCGTCTTTTCTATAGCCATATACAATGCAGCTGTGCTCTGAATAAAAACAGCTCCCAGTGCAAGATAGATCACGCCGATCACCTACAACATTAAAACCACTGCACGGTGGAGTGAATAAAATGAATCATCTCGTTACAAATGAGTGTTCTGCTTATGTCTGCGCTATTTTGACATGTAGCACCCACCTAAACATTGCAGACCCATCGCTGTAACAGCGCGCCCAGCTGCAAGAAAACACTCAGGAACAGTTTGATGAACACTACAAGGTGAAAACTCTTCAAATCCCAATTCAAGTAAGCATTCGAAGGGTATTCATGTCAAACCTTGACACGAAAACCTACAGGACCCAAAGGACACTATAGCGTACTTCCAAAAGTCCCACATTCATTTTCTCCAACACACCCTGAACTTTCTTAGGCAAGTAGTCTTCAGGAATAGTTCTAAGGCTTCCTGATGAATATTCAAAGCTCTTCTTTGGATGTTTGCTCCCTTTTGTTTAAGATAATCACACACTGCCTCAATTATTGTTGACATCTAGGCTCTGGGGAGGCCAATCCATGACTGATAGTGTTTCATTGTGTGTTTTTCCTATCCATGTTTGCTTGTTCTTCATTGACAGTGTGTTTGGGATCATTTACCCTTTTGGTTGCGCACCACACGGCAGCTTTCAGTCTCATGATAGCAGATGGAATTCAAAAGGAGTAACCTCTGTGCAACACATTTTTGGTGAAAAGCTGTGCTTTGTCTGGAATATCTGTCTGTGCAGGCAACAGCATTGAAGTTACAAGTTTTCACAAACCATTTGGTGACACATGGAGAGTAGAAACCATCAGCATATGTTCGACTGTAGGATAAAGATTAGTGTGAACAAATTCATAATAATTGCTAATGGGAAGTGCATTGAACCTGCATTCTTTTCAATGGCCACCAGGGGGCGATAGCTGCAGTTGCGAAAAAGGCTCATTCACATATTTTTTTTTACCAAGCTGAATAAAATATGAAGTCCATTTACTAAAGTTTGCCAAGTTTGACTTGCAGAAAGGATATATTCAGAATATCAGCTAACACCTTGTGACTGAGTGACATCAAAATGGCTACATCTATCATTTATACAGTCTTTGAAGGTGCAAAGTGGACTTTTTTTTTTATAGAGGTGCTGGATTCCCTGAGACAAAAAGCCTTGAGGGTTTATTTTTTCTTTAATTTGTTACCTGCCTTTATGCAGTTTGCAGACAAAACCTTGCGTGATCATACTGGCCTTTAATTAGCAGGAAGTATCGCTGTAACTGAGTTCCTGTTGCTTTCCCGTCAAAATACAGAACACCAGTGTCAGTGATCAGGCAGGAAGCGCCTGCTGCTGCTGCTTGGAAGCATCATTTGCATGGACTCTGACCGGAGCTAAAGAAATTATGCCACATTTGAGACTTTCACCTGCACCTTGCAATGAGTGAAATGACCCATGTTATTAGAAATAAGGCACAACAACCTTTCCATTTGGCATAGGACTAAAATATAATTTGAGACAAGCATTTATAGTCATACATTCAACAAATTCAGAAAAATGAAAACAAGTGCCTGAGTGTTCAAAAGGAAACGAAAAACAACAAAGGAGAGAATTTAATTCACATCAAGTCACGCTTCCAGATAGTCAATACAGCAGCCAAACAGGCAACGCGATAGTGTTCAAAGGTACAAAATGTAGTCTAGAAGAAAGACTGACTTGTAGCATAATCTTAGAGCATCCACAGTCATATTTTTTTTTCATACAGAAAACAGTATCAAACATTAGGCAAAGTCATCTCATGACAAAACCAAGAACATATGCATGCATTTATGTTTTTTTATATAATATTGAGCTTGCATACAAAGGCAGACAGATTACAAAATCAAAATCACATGTCAGTTTTATTCATTACATATTAATCAGAGAGAGGGGGAGGGGGGAGGAGAGGGACCACTGCTGTGTTAAGGAGTATATTGAGATGCCAGCAAAGTTTCACAGCCGCCTTGTGTCTCCCGAATCGATGCGGCTGAAGAGCCTGTTAACACTTAAAGGAAACGGAGACGTGAGGCCAGCTGTAATGCGTTAAAGATTTCATTCCCCAGCTTTGAAGGTGCGATATCACTTATCAAAATCAAATTTTTCCTCAAAATGAATGGAAGCAAGCGCGAAAAGGAATCTAATTATTCAAACAGCACTGTGTCAGTAATGAAACTCTGGGTGAAGAAGGTCAAATAGTACAACAAATGGACATTAGAGCTGTTCTTCACAATCCAACAGCTGCAATTAGTGAGTTAAAATGATGCGACTGCAAAAGCAGCCAGCCACACCGACAGAGTCGACATGCTTCTGAAAGAAAAAGCCCAAACATGCCTGCTCGATCGCTTACAGTGACGTGAGGTAATGACAAAAAGCTGTTAGCTAAATTGCAAGCCTGACAGGAATCCCGATCGCTACGTAAGGAGTATTTGTGTGCTGCTTCTGAGTTACCAGCCTGTGCACGGTGGATGAAAGGCGGGTGTGGTGGAGGACGTGCATAAAAAGTGTCGTACTGGGGAACTGAACTATATATGGCATGCATCCCAACCTGGTGATCTGAGTTTTGAGTCCTGGGATTCAGGACTGCACAGGGACTCGGGGTAAACTTTAAAGTGGACCTGCTATGCTCATTTCCAGCTCAGTATTTTTATTTCTGGACTAGAGAAGCTTTGAATGAATCATGGTTCAAATCAATGCTTTTTTATAGGTTGTAGGTTTAATGCTGATTGGTTTAAAAGTGGGCCTGAACAGGAACGGGAGTGAAAGTGGTGTTCATCACAAATGTGAAAAAACCCCATCAAAGATTAAAAAAAGTTGTAAGATAGTACCTGTAGTGGCCAGTTTGAACTGTTTTTAGCATTTCACCCCCTCTTTGTATATCCAGTAGTGATTCTACAGTCTTTGCAGCCTTAGGCATGAAAATACAAAGGGGCCCCTTTAGCTGGGATTATAATTATCATTATGCTCTAAAAAATCTGACACCACCACCAACAGTGGGGTCATGTGGATGGGCTCTCCGTCTGTCATTACAGTCTTTAAACATTGGCACTGCTGTACTTTAAAGCTTGTCTGCTCTCGGGGGGCAAGCACTTTCCTGCCTTGCCAGGTGAAACACCTCTGGTTATATCGCAACAACAACACAAGCAAGAGCAGCCCACAGACTGTGCTGTGTCACTTATCTGTGACACTGCCCCCTAGTGGCAGTGAACAACTACAACATGTCGTCAGTAATCAGAAAAGCTGTGTGTAGGCTCTGTATGGCAGTGGTCCCCAACCTTTTTTGCGCCACGGACCGGTTTATGGCCGATAATATTTTCACGGACCGGCCTTTAAGGTGTTGCGGATAAATACAACAAAACAAAACCAGTACCGGTAACAAAAAAAAGAAAAGAAGATTTATTCATAACACACAGAAAAAGACCCATGGAAACTGAGTTAACGAAAAAAACGATCAAAAAATAATGCTAAAAACGATAAAAAGCCTGAAAACCATTTCATGCCCGGGGGTTGGGGACCACTGCTGTATGGGACCAAGGCACAAACATGCCAGTCTGTTGAGCCAGTGGTTCTCAAAATGAGGGGCAGGGCTCACTTGTAGGGCACAGAGCCACTGACCACAAGACAAAATGACGTGCATCTAAGTTGAATGAAAATTTGCAGGTCAAACAAATAAGCAAGAGTTAGCTAACATGCTAACACTTAGTAAAATATAACTTAGATCTGTTTTTATCTATAATGACTGATTAAAAAAAGTGATAATATAGTTCTCCCGGAGTTTGGAATATCAGAAACACTTAAAAAAAACCCCAATATTTTAAGACCAGCTCACATCTGATTGGCTTCCCCTTCAATCACACAACCAGAGCTGTGTGCGCCCAGTGACCATATTCGGGACATACTCTCTTTACCCCAGAATGATGTCACATCATACTTTCCTGAAAAACAGGAATGAAATTGGCTCACAGAAATTACCTGCACATATGCTGGGCTCAGTATTTGAACCTTTGACTATTAATTAATAATTAATTAATCCTTGCTTTCTGTCACAGTATGCATGTACCAGAAAGTAAGGAAAAGCATAGTAGGTCCACTTTGACATAAAATATTAAAATTAAAACAATCATAAGTCATTCAAAGTAAAATGTTAACTCACTTAGAATAATTTGAGTGAGATAAGCCCTGGTAGTCCGCTGCAGGGGAGTGAGTTCAACCATCTCTATTCCCAGATACGTGTGCTCAAACACAGAGCTTCAGATCCGACGTATGAACAATATGAACACTACAGAGCACTAAGGTGCAGGACTTACTGTGGAATAGAAGGGGTTAAACATGTACATTCTGTTTGATACATTTCTAGTGGAGGTGCTCACATAAAAAAACAACAATATAGTAACAATACACATACACTGCTAGTATATTAAAAATGCTGCCCTTCTCATCCGTGCCCGTCTTAGCGAAGCTCGCATTGCACGACTGAACGACCGCAGTGACTTCAGCCAAAGGGGGCGCGTTTGCCCGTTCAGCAGCAAACTTGAACTTCAGCAGGAATAGGCTGTTGTAAACAATACATGCTTTTAGTGTTTTAATTTCTCTTTTTTCTCTTTTTAAACATTTGATGTAAACTTTCTGTTTTTGAAATTCGGCCCTTTTCACAAACAGCAGGTACATTTTCATCCAGCTGAAAATGCCATCAGCAAAACTCATTTTCAGTAGTGTAAACAATAAGCTGCACACACATGCGCACACACACACAATAGAGCTTCCCAATCAGGTGGCATTGTGGCTCAACAAGTGATTTTCACCAGACGGGTCACCCACTGAACTTCTTTCTGTTGTTGATTACAGCTGCACTCAGCTTTCCAACACTGAAGCACGCTGTGTGGCGTGACGGCTGCACACAGCGACTGTGGATGTTTCCTATTTTCTGCATGAAATATATCCACAGAGCATCAGAACAATGAGATTTTTCTGCCTATATTCATATCGATGCAGCTCCTGGATAATCACAAAACCCCACAGTATCATTATTATTCTGCTTTTTTGCACTTGTCCAAGTGACCATCTGCCTCAGATTGACTCAGGGGCACTTTGCTGTTTGCAGTTTGAAAGAAATTTAATCATGCCCTTGACGTTTGAACCCATTTTCTTTCACTCTTAAGAAATCTCAAACTTAAAATCCAGCTGATTGAAAACAGCGCTGCGGCCTTGTACCCATGATTCACCTCTCAATTATATTATAACGCGTACTGGTTTCAGTTTTTCTGCTTTTTTGATGTCTGGATGGGATGACTGAATGCAACAAACACTTGCAGAGCCTCGACCCTCGACCACAAAAGTCAGCAGATGACGGGCTGAACTGAGTAATCGGTGGTTGGTCCACATAGTTGGTGACATTTTGTCACGTCTCATACAGAAACACGCAGGGAGTCTGTGTTTGGTATGCCATGAACAACTGCTGTAAAGAAGCCTTAAGAAGGAATTTACGCTAAACGTTTGCGAATTAGTTCTTTAACCTCTTGCTTTAACCCTAAAGGAGAGCATCAGTTATAACATTTTTACATGGCTTTAAAGCCAGACTTTGTTACCTTAGTAACCCAGTGTGCCTTAGATTTCAGGGACGGGTTAGGGTGGTTGCTCCAGTTGTGCTACTGCGTATCAAGGCCTCAACATGCTTCAAACAACGATCCCATTTTTATATAATTATATGTAGCAGCCATATTAACCTTGTTGTTTACACGTGCCTCTTCAACAATGTAGCTAAAAAGTCTAAAGAGCTTTAAAAAAAGGGTAACTGGACTTCTTTAGGTTTGTGAAGACGCTTCACCTTTCATCCAAAAATGCTTCTTCAATTCTAAAAGGAAAAGGTCATGTGATTTATCACGAGTCACATGAGGGTCGGTACCATCATACTGTGCCCCAACCCATCATGTGACCATCATGTGACCTATTGAAGTCAAACATCATTACAAATTTAAAGAAGTCTAGTTGTCTCTTTTTTCAGGCTTTCTACACTAATGTGACCTGCATGACTAAGAACCTACACAGACACATTGTACATGCCTGGTTTAAACACATCTGTCCCCCTCTAAGTTTGTCTCCTTCTGAATCACTGCACTGCTTCCAGGACATTTTGTAGACACTGTATTTGATATGCTCGCTGGATCTTCTCCACACCCTCAAAACGACGACCATTTCCCTTGAATTTCACTATAGTGAATTTGGCAAGAAATACGATTCTGTTGTTGCGGCTAAAAAACATTAGCGTGTGAAGAAAAACACTAGAGGTGAGGCCGTTTCTGCTAAATGTTCTTCCTCAGACTCTTTGGGAGGTAAAGGTAACTCTGTTTTAACTGAATTTTACAGTGCAAAGCCCAATGAATGTGAAAAAAGCTCAATTCAGACCTGATGCACCACCTTTGGGCCTTTTCTTCTGTTATACTATTTAGATTCTTTGTTGCCCATGATCTGCCACACTGGAATCTGGATCTTTCTCAAGTTTCTCACCCACATCTTCCAAAGCCGAACCTTTCATATGATCATCACTCTCTGTCACGGTGAAAGTGAATGATACACTTTCGAATGACAACTGCACGGCAGGAGTCTTGCATTCAGCTATCCATCGTTGCTGATATCCCAAAACATATGACAGACAGGAAACACAGTCAGAGGGGAATCTAATTAAAGCAGGATGGGGTCCGATTGCATTCAATATATCACCAGGGGTGGCATGCTGGGGCCTTTCTGTGTGGAGTTTGCATGTTCTCCCTGTCTGTGTGAGCCCACAGAAATGCACGCTAGGTTAATTGGGGAGCGTGTGACTGTCTCTTCATGTTAGGCCTATGATGGACTAACACGAAGGGTCCAGGGTGTACCCAGCCCAGCTCCAATGTGACTCGTAGTTGGATAAGCATGAAAAAACAAATGGATAGATGACTAGCCATCTGGTGCTGTGGTGCTAATATCAGCATACATCAGTCTACAGCTGAATCCAAATAGATGGTGGAGGCTATGAAAGTATACTTTTTTGTTGTAATTTAGACATATTGATCCTTCAAATGTAACTATATTCTTTAAACTGGCCACATAAGGATTAATATGATGCTAGCAGGTTGATATTGTTTGCAATATCTTTCTTAACAAGTAAAAACCACAATTTAAAAAAAGTTTTCTGCTTTAAAACTGCAGACAATAATGTTTTGGCTGCATGAGCAAAGATTATTTTATCAACTTATGGTTTAAAATAACTAAAACTACCTTTACAGAATAAAGTTAGTGAGTATTGGAGGGCGTTGTAACTCCTTTCTACTTAAGACTCACTCTGTGTGTGTTTACAGACCACTTTGCATTTACTCATTAATCTCTGGTTCCTTCCTGTTTAAAGGGAGTTCTTCCTTCCCACTCTCGCTTGTGTCACTCTGCTTGCACATTGGGGGCCTTCTGATTGTTAGAGGCTGCTGTTTATTATTGTAGATTATTTGGCTTACAATATAAAGTAGCTATAGGCAACTCTTGCCGGAGCCCAGCTTTCTTTCTCTGTGGAGTTTTTGCCTTTACACAAGCTTCACTATTAACTCTATCAAACAAACAAAACAGCGGTTTTCATTACAGAGAGTCATGGTTAGACAGTTTGTTTGAAGCATAATGAGACCTCAACCTGCAGCCGGTTTTAAAGACTGTTCTCCATAAACTACACAAAGTCTCTGTGGCATTGCTCTCATCTGCCCAAATGGAAAATATATGCTCCAAATCTAGAACTTGTGTTAATGATACGAAATATTTGCTACATCCTTTGTTAGTGTATCCACTACTTTAAATCCTAAGACTCTGCTCATAGCCATGAAATTGAAATCATGAGGGTTTTCCTGTGCAGCTTTATGGATTAGTGGAAATTCTTTAACTGCTGTAAAAGATCTCATCAAATAGACTTTGCTTCTTTTATCTTCCACCGTTCATACAGGAATCCTTTAAAGTCAACACTACAATCCCTGTCAGTCATCTTGTGGATTGAATTTCTCTGAAAAACATGAAATGAGCAGCTGTGCAACCTCCTTTCTGTATGTGTGAAAGTGTTGTTGAACACAAACATGAGATGTGTATGTTTTAAGCTCAGCCCTGTGGAGAGGAAATACTGTGTATTCCCAAAGAGAGGCGTCTCAGGTCGATGCGGGCAACACGAGGGCGACCCAGAGAAGACGACCTGGGCGGAGAGGACGGGGAGGATGCGGGAGTCCTGGTGCAGCCGGCGAACAGGTTGGACGAAGGATGTGTGCGTTCAGTCATTTAATGAACCAGGTAATTCATTGGTCAACGTGTGCCAGCGTTCAATTTTTTTGTCCTTGTTTTTGAGGCAGTCAAACCAGTGCTTGAGCCTTTCTCCATTTGCATTGATACCCAGAGATACACCACCTAAAAGGAGGCACAAACACAGAATGAGTTCTTATTAGAAAGATAGGAGACAGGTGATACAAGACTTATAATGCATCACTTTATAATATCAGTTTATATTCTTAGCATCATAAAACAGCTGAAAAACAATATTAAAGATGAAAAACCTTTTACAAATTATTTATAAGTTGGTTTACTAAAGAGAATCAGTTAAGTTCATTTCCAACTCTGTGTGTTGCATCACTGGACTTTGCGCAGCTCACATTAAAATAAAAATCCTTATATGTTTATTCTATATTAAAAGTTACAGCACCCTCCAGAAATTTATGCCAAATGTAGTGCTGTCCATTATGGCTGAACATTTAGTCTCATATGGCCAAAGGACATTGTTACAATAGTCTTTTGGTTTATTCGGATGCAACTCTGCAAACCTGAGCCGTGCTGCCATGTTATTTTTCGAGAGAAGAGGCTTTGTCCTGTAACCCTTCCAAACAAACCCTACTTGTTCAGTCTTTTTCTAATGATACAGTCATGCACTTCAGCAGTGAACATGTTAACTGAGGCCTGTTGAGTCTGAGATTTGTTGCAGCTTCTCTGTGCGCTGCACAATCCGACCTTGGGGTGAATTTGCTGGGACGTCCTCTCTTTGGAAGATTGTGTTATTGTGTTAACATACATCTGAATGCTCCAGACCAGCAAATTGCCAAAACTTTAACAGAGGTGCTCACACAAACTGATGACTGGTTGATTGAGTGCATTTGATTAGCACTTAGCTGTTATTTACGCTTTATATTCCTCTGGAAGCAGTGAGGACGTACTTAGCTTTTCGCATGACTGCACAGAGTCCTGTGAAAACTTTGTCACAGTACTGCAGATACATCTGAGGTCTTGTGTTTCCCCTGAGCTCCAAAGATCTGATTGGCTTGGTGAGAGGGCTTTTTATACAGACAAACAGGAAATAGAAGATTCCAGCTGTGATTTGAAAGCACAGGACATGGCACATTTTTCAAAATGTGATCATATATATTTTGATAATGGGTAAGTTCATTATGATTTATCATATTATGTGTTGACTTGTTATATTACATTGTTTTGGGGGGGGGGGGTATTCATTATGTTATTATATTAACCTCAGTTGTGACATCTTCTTGAGTTGGGCCTCGTTTAATAGCTACTTTCTTTACCCTTTTTTGGAATTTATGGATAATGTTACAATTATTCTTAAGATTAAAAACCCATGCTACACAATCACAGCTGGCTTGTCCATCGCCTTAAAAGTCACATTACACAACAAACACACAACCCCACCTGTGCTGATCTCCATCTTTTTGTTGTAGCAGCAGTTAGTTTGTGTTTGCATTCCTTTTCATGTTGGAAATGCAAACAGAAACAAGTCCTTAAAAACATGTAGACCCCAGTAACCCTCAGGGAGTCTCAAAGTGTCAGCAGAGTGAAGCCCAGCACTGCTTACCTATGAAGTCATTCGACTTTCCAATGTCGTAGTCCCATACGGTCACCTCCAAGGTCTTTTTGGTGAGGTCTGCATATTTTATGTCATAACAGAACTCCTGCAGAAAATGAAAGAGGGCAAAATAAGAGCTCCACAATTTTCTCTCTCAAAACGTATGATTAATAATACCTCATCTTTTCTGATCACCACAGTGGGGCTTTAAGAGTTTATTTATTCTGATGGACCATCGTCACACACACACACAAAAACACTCTAATGTGCAGTTTTTCGGTTTGCATAATTATCAAAACAATTCTGAAAGCTTTTGTTTCATTTCCTGCTGAAATTCATTCGGAACGCCTCATTAGGTTTTAATATTTTGTTAGTGCCTTAAACAAGACGCTGTTTAATCTAGCTCTTCTCGCTCTAATGTTTTTTTTCAGTCACTACATAACCAGACTCATTTTTGTTAGTTAAGGACACTCACAGCACAGCAAAGGTGTCAACGTATCTTAAACTCAGAGCGGAGGAAATTAAATGCAGAATACACACACGGCTTCTGTAACAGCATGACAGCGTAATCAATAAAGTCCACTGTCCACTAAATGAAACAAGCATTTTCTTCTGATATCAATTTGCAGTTTGCGAAGCAACAATCTGCGGTTCAATCACCTTAATGAAACCAGAGCCTCGATATGGAGGAGGACCTCATTGCTTGTCTCCAACAGAAAGGCCAGGAGGTGATGGAAGAATATGGGCGCAAAAAATGTCAGAGGAAATGTCAAGTCGCTGGCCTGTGTGAGCGTTCGGCTGGGGTACGTCCACTCGTATACAAGCAGAAACGTCCGAGCCGAGCTGCCCTGTGGCCCGTTCAGCCTCGAAAACATGTTTGGCATTCTTGTTCAAAGTGTGGCCGAAGCAGCACCTTTCTGATTTCAACACAATTTAAAATGAGCCATGAAGGGAGGTGTGTAGCTGTGAGACTGAGGAGCTCCGGCTCAGCTAAGAAGAACATAAAGGTTGATTACTTAAATTGCTTCCTTCACGGTGAATTTGTCAAAGCAACGGTATACAGCATGGTAAAGGTCTAGAGGCAATGCAATAGCGTTCAAAAATATATTAAGCTCCCTGTTTTAACAAACATTATTTGCATTTTTGGAGACCTGGACCAGAAATAACTGAGTTGCTTTTATAAACTAAAACGCATTGTCCTCTTTACTCTGGCTTTTCAGCTGCTAAATGTTTGCAAAGTACTCACAGTACTCACAGTACAAAGTTAATTGCACTTTGCAACTGTCAGTACAGTTGCAAAGTGCAATAGACTGAATAAACGATGGACATGAGTACCAATAACAGACAAACTAGGCAATACCCTGGCAACTGCTGTCACTAGGTGAGACTAGTTGAAAGAGGGTGATGCATATAAAACCTTCTTGGTCACTAGAAGATTGCTGTGGTTGTCTGCAGTTTGCATGGAAGACGATGACGTGTCTGGAAACACTTATCAGCTACTTGCTGAGCGGCAGTGAAACTTAAAAACATGAAGTAAACATTTTGATTATTCACTTTCAGAGTAAAGGTTGTGCCTTAACACTTCTAAAGGTGCAACTTTTACTGTCGCTTGATGAGTAGTTGGCAAGTGTTTGCAGACAACTTGGTGTCTTCCATACAAATTAAATGTGACAATGCTGATCTGCAAAAGACCACAAACACCACAGGGAGGCTTTTGGTGCAGTACCATACTGTATGTCTCTTTGGAACCAGTTTCACCTATCAGCTACCAGCAACCACTTGCAAACCGGTCAAGGAGTACACATTTTCTCCCAAGGACAGGTAGCTGACTGGTCTCTAGACCTGTGGGACTAAAGCACACAGTGTCTCGTGATGAAACCGCCATTGCCATCTTGATGTTTTGAAGCCTCACGTTTTCTGATACACTTCTATACAACTTGAAGCCTTTTTACAACCCCATGGGGTTTAAAACAATGTTGATGTAATGTAAAACAATGTAACAACAATGTAACAATGTAAAACATGTTTAAGGCAGCTTCATGTTGGTTTTACTTTTTAGGTTAACCAAGCTTGTTAGTGTTAGCTGTCAGCTTAGCGCTCTCACATCAAAATATGCCCACTTATAGATTCAATAAACCAAAGGAGTGTTCATAGTTCTAAAACCAAGCAAACAAATGATTGGGTTATATCATTATTTAATGTTTTCGCTATTACATGTATCAGGTTAGGAACTATATTTCTTATATGTAGTATTTGCAATAAAATATCAGAATCCTGAAGGCATACACTATGAAAAGGGAAAAGGAGAAGACAAACTACAGGTGTTATACATTCTATGAAGGTTTGCCACTATAAAGAAAACTTTTACATTAAATATGAATTTTTCTCTCTTATTATTACCACTGTAAAAAGTGCTTATTGGTGCAGATTGAAAATAAAGTTTTAATGGCTCTAAGCTTCAGAGCTTCAGGCATTGATAGGACTAAACAGTCACTTAATAATCAAAGTTAACCAGTCAGTAACTCGGCCCATCGGTTTTATAAGGGCAGACAAATAGAAGTTCAGTCCTGATAAAATACACCTGAGTTTTAGCCCATCTTCAGTGGTTAAACTTGGCTAAACAGGACTTTAATTATTTAAGTCATTTTTGGTTCTGCAGCTTTTTTAAAAAGCCATCTTGTTATGAATTAAGAAAAATTCCAACAGTGCTGCCCTGTCAAAGTGGCTTTTGTAGGTCCCAGGCTTATGAAGGTCGCTCAGCACATAAAGCACCAGATAAAGCTCAGGCAACAATAAACAGGAATAACATAGTAAGAAATGCTGCAAGGTTTAGCTGTGGTTTATACCTCATTGAACTCAGGATTGAGCGTCTTCTTTTTCACAGCAGTCTTGTGCTTTGACTTTTTGTTCTCGTCTGGCTTCAGATACCTGCAGGACAGAGAGGGGAGGAAAGAAAAGAAGATTTAATACAAGACTTAATAGTGCAGGCCCCAGAGCTTTTTCTGATGCTTATATTTATGAGTGAAACAGCAAAAATGAAAATATTACATATCCCTGCAGAGCACCCGGTGCTCATGTGTTATTTTGAACCACCATCAGTAATGTGAAGCCTCACAGACAGTGATCAGACAGCACACTGTACATTTCTCAGCTGTTATATTGTTCTGTCCTCCAGGGGGTGCTGTGGGACTGCCCTACATTCAACCACACAGCTGCATTACATTACACACACACTAAATCACTACATCACCTGATTTTTAGAAACTCCAGATTTTATTAAGGCTTTTCTTTTTTCAGTTTGCAATACAAAGACCTTGTGGTGCTTTCCCCTCCAGCTGCAGTCCCACTCTATCAAGACTGATGTCCCACACGTGGTTAGTTAAACAATAACATTTCACTCTAGTGTCTGCTTGATGAGATTACTGTGGAGAAGACATCTCACCTCATAAGAAAAAGACATTTCCAAAGTCAGTCGATACTCCTGTGCATTACTGCAGAGAAGGTCTCCAGTCTCTGGTTTTATTTAAACCCTTCATCTCAGATTCTCTGTGTGAGGTTTCTGTGTGTTGGTCATTTGTTCCTATTATTGGCTTTCCAACCTTTTTTTTGTGGAGCTTCTGGGAGTCATACCACACTTCACTTTGCTAGACTTAGGCAAAACTAATTCACGTTTATTTCTTTCGGTTTTTAGAGAGATTATCATTTTAGAGCCTGTAATATGTACTGCTGTTACTGTGACTCAGGCATGCAGCAGTAACCCATAAACTATTCTCTGCTGACTGCCAAAATCTGGGGGCTTCCAGTGTAGCTGGTGGATATGGCGGGGTAAAGCTTGCTGTGCTGTGTGCCGGTGACACATTTTGAAAAGTTAATAAACTCCTTTTTTGGCAAATGCAGTGCTTCATTTGGCCATCACAGGGACTGTTTACCTGAAAGCATCCAAAGCCAGCTCACATGTGATTTGTCAATAAAGCTTGAGGACTACAGAGGGAAAACTAATTTTCCAGTTTCAAAAACCCTCTCGTTTTATAGCTGATAAACACATTATAAATGGCCAGTAACACTTTATAATGTGGCCCTCAACTCAGGGGTAATTCCCCTGTAATGTAATAGAATATCAAGGTATTTTATTTAAATTACAATGAAATATACTTACCTACAAATACACTAAGCCAGGTTTTTGCAGGAAAAAAAGAATTATTTTAAAGTGTTACCAAATTAACTTTTTTATTTAAAAAGATAATTTTCATACACATTATTCTGCCGATGAAGGGAGGAAGTATGCAATCGTTCTGTTTGTTCGTGTGTCTCTTTGTTAGCAGATTTTATGTGATGGTCGATACCCAGTAACAGCTGGAGCTGATTTGATTTAGGTGAAAATCAGGTCAAGATCAAGGTCATGTCAAATGTGAAAGTCCGTAAAAACTTCATATTACCCCTTTTTTTTTAAATGGATCATCTTCAAACTTTACAAAAATAACCTTTCAAGAGGGGAAGAGATGTAATCTGATTACTTTTTTCAAGTAACGAGTAAAGTAAGGGATTACCATTGCAAAAAGTAATTCGATTACTGTTACTTTCCCGTAAGCATGCTGCGTTACTGCGTTACTAAACTGTGATTTTGTTTGTGAGAGTGTCTCATGATAATGACGTACAATTATTTTATTTTATATGCTGGAATATGCAGAAAACAGGTTTAAATGTTAAACAAATTTCTTCCAGTCAAAGACAGTTGCATAAAATTTAATTTTTGCTTGATGCAATGTGCATAAAGTTAAAAGATTAAAACTAATAAAACAAGTTTTAAAAAGAGACTTTTTCATTTGATTCAATTTTTTATGATTGATTATACAGAACAAATAGAATTGGGCTGAAAGGTCTATTGCTTTATTACGTATTCAGGTTGTGTATCATGTTTTTAAAAAGTAGCTAAGTAATAAAGTAACTAATTACTTTTGAAAATATAAGTAATCAGTAACATAATGGGATTACTTTTTTGGAGAAGTAATCAGTAATTAGTAACTAATTACTATTAAGTTGACCAACACTGCTTGGGGGACATGAGTATCTTGGCTGGCGAAGCATTCAACCTTGACCTTAACTGTTATGGCCAAAGGTCATGTTGATTTTTTTTTTTTAAAGAAACCATACTGAGTAATATATCATAAGAAAGGTCATGGAGAGAGCTGCACAACACCCTACATCATTACAATGGAGCTATGACAGGCTGATGTCATCATACTGTAATAAAATTATCATAAAGGATCAAAGTTTTGACTCTCGCCCTTCAGTGATAGTGCTCTTGTTTACACAGTATTCCAATGACATTTACCTGATTGGTATACATTCAGGTCATACCAAGCACATAATGTTTAATAACTGGAATAAATAAACTCAAAATTATTTATTCGTGTTGAGGGTGAATAATCATTTCTGAGTGTAGATTTTAAGGTGTAGTATCATAAAAGAGTGCTTATAACCCAATGTTGGCAATTAGATACGTAGATAAAAAGATAAAGGGTAGATAGATAAGATAAAACAGTAACTGCTCTGATACTTTGTTTCTTTTAAATTAAATAAAAACAATTTAATACATTGTGTTTAGTTTCATTTGATAAAGTTTTGAGTTATATACAAAAGCCAATCCATCTCCAAATGTATCAATGTGCAATAATAAAGCTGACATGTACACAATTTTGCACCTTTTTTTTCTCTACCCTTTAAAAAGGTAGATTTTTGAAACATTTAGATTGAAGAGCAAAACTGGTAACAAACACTTGTTTTGAAAATGAAGGCTACAAATATCAATATCAACTACAAGAGCTCCTGTCAGGGGTGAAAAGGCTGTATCTTAGAGGGAAGTGCTCCAGTAACAAGCTATTTCACCCTAAAAGTTACAGTCAGGCACTATATTTTCTTAGATGTCTTGTTTTCTTAGTATATGAAATGGGTGAACGCATTATTTAAAGACTCTCAGCATAATGCATAACAGTTTAACAACTGGCTCTAAAACTGCTCAGAACATCATCATAAATGAACATGTCATGTTATTTTAGATTCCATTATCCTCGGTGAAGTGTATGTACCACACTGAAAATTGAGAGTATGTTGTGGAATATGCAAAAGAAATTAAACTTCATATTTATTTAAATTAGCCGAGGCGTTCCTGGCGTGCTCACAAAATGTAACAATGTGGTTATCATTTTCAGTTTGCATTCGCTGCAGTTTGTGAGTCAGAGGAGAAAACAGGGTCTTAGTGCTGCTGTTTCTCTGGATGAAGGCATTTGTGTTTGTATACAGCCTGTGTGTGTGTGTGTGAGAGCGAGTGAAGGTTAGACCTTTGTTTCTGTTCTGTTTTCATAAATGATGCACAAGGCAACTTGTACTTATCTCAAAACCAGCACAGTGCACGTTGTTTAGCGTCTCTGTGCTTTTGGCCAAGAACAGTTTTTGGGTGGTATTGCTCATTCTGATGTGGTATATTTCATTGCAATTACAGTACCTCATCACATCCCTCTCTTCTGTTATGTGCCCATTGGACCCTCACAGACTTCAATTTCCCAAGGTAACAAAGAGACTTAAAGGGAGGCTAAGTGGGTTATTCCTCACAAGTGTACCCTAGAGAGAGTGGAAGCTGAAATTGTTGATGAGGACACTGCGGCGAACCTAATCGTTATCATGTAATGGGATTACTGACCCCCTGGCAAAAAAAAAAAAAAAAAATCTAAGGGTGAAAGTTATGATGCAAACAAAGCAATTCTGCAATATGATGACTTTAAATATTTCCCTGTGTGCGTATGCTGTGATTGTAGAGTACAACTATGCCTTTATGTCGTGAGTTTTAAAATATACTACTCTTTACTTCAAAGCCGATGAAATGTACTTGTCATTGACTGAATGGCCATTAAAGAGTGTAAAGTACTTCACTACCTTGTTGACTAATGCGTGTCTGAATTCTACTTTCGCACAATTTCTGAATATCCGCGACATTCCCAGCACATTAGAGCAAATGGCTTAACGTTCATTGACAGCTGTGACTTGATCCTTCAGATAGACACTTCCTGCAGCGGCGTTTATGTGTCAGATTATACGTTTTCCTTATTCTTCTTCACGTGAATCAGTCAGTAAATCTATTATCAGCCTCGGTGTCCTTCAAGCTTGGGGGAGATTTTTTTTCCGTCCTCTGACGGTTGGAAAATTGTTGCCGGTCCCTCTCCACTGAAACGAGTCGCGCTTTTGTTCTCGAGGTGTGCACAGCAGAGTCGGAAATTAATTGCACTTTCATTGCTCAGCCAGATGAAAGACTTGGGAAATGTTTGTGTGATAAACAGGATTGTCCTTCGAATTGTAGGCACAGGTAGTGTAACATCAGCACTGCCAGCCAGCTAATCCATTTCAGCACCTTTAAAATGTGCCACATAACAATGGAGAACAGCAATAATGTGAGCATCAGGAGTTTGAAAGAGAACTGCTCGCTCCACACGTTGCAATTGTTTGGAATTTTGGCCATGCTTAATAATATGAGCATCCACCATTGCAACATCATATACACTCACCAGCTAATGCATTAGTCAGTAAACCTATTATTGGCTATTGTTCAACTGCTCATTAGTTCAAATAATAATCAGCCAATCACATGGCATCAACTCAGTGCATTTAGGCATGTAGGCATGTACAAGAGAACCTGCTGGAGTTTGAACTGAATGGGGAAGGAAGATGATTTAAGTGGCTCTGAACATGTGTAGGGTTCACAAAAAGTGCTCAGAAACAGAAAACAGCCCGTTTGTAGCAGTTTTCTGGAGATAAATGCCTTGATGATGTCATAGGAGAGTGAACAGACTGATACAGATCGGACTACAGAATACCAGGTTCCATTCCTATGAGCAAAGAACAGGAAACTGAGGCTACAATTCACACGAGCTCAGGAAAGCTAGACAACAGAAGATTGGACAAACACTGCCTGGTCTAATGAAACTTCAGACGGTGGGTCAGGCAGTTCAGGCTGCAGGTGGTGTAATTGTTTTCTTGGCACACTTTGTTTAACACCACAGCCTACCTGAATATTGTTGCTTACTATGTCCATCCCCTTATAACCCGTGGTATCTAGCTTACATTATAAAAGCCAACTGCAGCGACTAAAGTCATTTTGTACCATATAAATAAAATAAAACTGAATTGAATAGAAAATGAGTTTGGTGCACTCAAAAGGACTTAACAGTAACTAGATCTCAATCCAATAGAGCAACATTGGGATGTGGTGGAATGGGAGATTCACATCATGGATGTGCAGTCGGCAAATATGCAGCACTGCTCCATGATGTGATGTCAATATGCTGCTGAATCTGTGCCATGAATAATTAGTGCAGTTCTGAAAGTAGCAAGGTGTAACTTTAAAAATGTGGCAGAGTGAGTGTATATGAAAAAAAACATAAGGAAAAGTATTTTTGGCTCACTGTAAAGTGTCTACATCATATTTTGTCTTATTTAAGAGTGACACAGAGATCGGTTCGATGTAATTCAAAGTGTAAACATCGTGATTGTCAGTGAATGGTTTAATTTTCTCTTTCCTGCAATTTCATGTGCAGACGCATGATTCAAAATTCAATTACTCAATAACAGATTGTAAAATAAATTACTGCATGAGTCAATGAAGGCACAATACATTACTATGAAATTGTGAGGTAATTCAGGAAAATAGCTCAAATGTGACTCAGTTTTTCCCGCTTTAACAATAAAATAGTTGCATGGGTTATTTTTATGCCATTCCAGCAGTGTTTATTTTCCTAAGTTGTCTTATTTTTTTCATAAAATGACTTTGCCCAAACATTTAATGAATCCACTTTTATAACAAAGCCTGGGTGCTTGATTTCCCGTTGCACTGGTCTAAATCGAGGAGGAGATAAACGGCGTGAGTGGGTGCCCTGCGGAGTTTTTGTTACGAAAGCGGTACAAAATAAGCAAATCACTGTAAACATGGCATTTCAACCTGCAACAGCAAGAGCAGTCTGCTAATGTGACAAGAAGGGTGGAAATATATTTTCTGATAAGAAACAGAAGCGCTTTGATGACCTTTTATAACATGAGGATTGTGTTCACAAAAACAGAAATGTCCTGAGGTCAAGTTTAAAACGTTTGGTCAGCTATTGAGACAAAATAAAACCTTCTTCAGTTGATTTATCGGAACTATAGTTATGATTTGGACTGATTGGTCATCGTGTGATTTTTCACATGATGCTATAATATTTTATTTTTAATATTAGATATTAAATTTGTGTCTCCCTACAGAATATATGTGACTATTTTTTTAAACTTGAAATCCCACTGAGCTTCTTCTCTTGGTATAAATTTGATCACATACAGTAATGTTCAGGTTAGATCTCTATTTACCACACAAACACATTACTATTATGGACCCTCATCATCACCAAGAGTCAGGTGCATAAACTTCATAAACCAGAAAACGTGGAAGTTATGGTTTGATGACCCAAAAGCCTGAAAGTCAAAACATGAAATCAGTTCATATAAATTATACATAAAGGCAAAAGTTGTTGTTTACAATAAGGCAATTCCACTAATGCAGAATTCTGTTCTGGTTCAAAATCTAAATTTGAACTCTTCCACTTATGCACTAATTAAGGATTTAAGGAAGAGATTCATTTGCGAGCTTTAAGGATTCTAGCCAATCAACTTTTGTTTACTCCATCGGCAGATTTTCTTTTTTCTCAAAACAAGACATTTTTGTCAGTTCTATTTGGCTAATTTCAAGTAGAGCTCTTTTTGCAGTGTACCCTGTAACTGGTAAATAAAGCTCAAGATGAGCTGAAATATCTTATTAAGAAAAAGTTAGACATATTTTCCTGGAACGAGTTTAATTTTCTTGTTAAGAATATGTTTTGTTTTTAGACAAAAAAGAGAAAACACGTCCATAAAGGAGGTTTTTTTACTTTCTTAAAAAATCATTTTTTGCAGTGTAGGGTTAATGACACTCTTCATCATGCTGTACGAATTCAAATTATATTTGTACATATTTGGATTTAAAAAAAATATGACACTAATAATGAGGTAAATGAGGCAACATAGGTTTAGTCTCACATAATAAGCTAATGTCACACGAAAAGTCAGAATTGGTACTTACTAATTTACAATGCTAAAATTCATCCTCCCTTAAGCTAACTTAGTTTCCTTTTGCTGTGATTGCTCACCTTGTTGTATTTCCTGTGTGATAACCATCAAAATCATCAGTTAGCACTTATTTCTTCATTATAACATCATTAATGATATCATATTTACATATTTTTCAACCCATTATTAACAAGTAATCATATTCTTACTAAACTATTACAATTCTCTTTTGCCTTTGTCTGCATTGTTAATGTTTTTACTTTATTTATCTTTGTTGTCGCCATTTGAATTATCTGACTTTAAGCTCCAGCAGTAAAGTTATATACTGCATGTATATGATAATTACATGGCACTGATTTTCCTGTTGCCACATTATTAGCAAGCAGTAAAGTAAAGTGCTAGTAAAAGAGGTTTGCAGCTGGAAACCACTAAATCACAGGACCTCAGCCACAATGACTTACTCGATCTGTTGGGAGGAAAACATGGAAAAGTCGTGTCTCACCTGGTTGTTATACATGTCTGCACAACATCCATATTCAGCTGATGTTGCTCTGCTGTACTACAAAAAATAGTTTCACTGTTGCTAAAACCTTCCAGAGAAGCATTAGGTCACCCATTGTGCCTGTTTTCTGACTCTGTCCTACAAAACTTTTCTTGAAAGGCAACATAGAGCCACTAAAAATCCAGATAGAAATGTTATCAAGTTGTCTAAGATGCTCATGCTCCCAAAAATTAAAGAAATATTTTGAGAACACAATCTGATCTTAATGGGAAAATAAATCATGCTGGATTTCTATACTAATATGGACTGGATAATAGTATCCATTCCTTCTTCCTCCAGCAACTGCGTGCAAATTCTTGGACATGAGGGATATTCTTGTGCTCTAGGAGGAACCCAGGAACCACTGCACTAGGATGAGGTCATACTGAACGACGTTACGGCATAACATTCTCCATAGCTTCTCCAGACCGCTCATGGTGCTCATGGTGAACCTCCTCTTATCTGTTAAAAGCACAGGGTACCAGTGGTGGACCTGCCAGTTCTAGTGTTCTATGCCAGTCAGGCCGGAGGGTGAGCAGACGGCTCACTAGAGGACGTTGGGCCCTCATCCCACTCTCATGAAGTCTGTTTCTGATTGTCTGGTCTGAGACATTCGCATCATTGGCCTACTGTAGGTTATTTGGTAGGACTCCGACAGTGCTCATCCGGTTCCTCGTAACCCGGTCCTCCTGATGGGTTAAGGGCCTTCTACAGCCCTGTCCAGCTATCCCAGAGTAACTGCCTGTTTCCTGGTAACTCCTCCATGCTTGTGTTAGTCAGTCAGAAAGAATCAGGAGGATAAAAATGTCAGTGGCCCTCACCTGTAAAACCATTTCTGTTTTAGGGGTTGTCTCATTGTTGCCCCTCTAGTGCACCCGTTGTTTATTTCATTAACACCAAAGCAGCCGAAACTGATTAACAACCCCCTCTGCTACTTTGCTGACCAGATCAATATCCCACAGGTTTAATTGACTTGATTGACGCTATACTCTGACTAAAAAGTGAGAGTAGTGTAAGTTCTTTTCTATTTCCTCTGCTCTGATTAAACTGATTATCAAGCTTAGACAGTTTTACTTCCTCAAACTTCCGTACAGGACTGTATAAATTCTTGTTCCTCACAACAGTGCCCACTGCAGTCCCCAGAGATACACTGAAGTCTGGCAAGTCGAGAAACACGAGATCATCTGACAGGTTGTAGCAAACACCTCTGTCCTTGTTACCTAAGCACGTAGAGGTAGACCTGAAAGTGAGTGCTTTGAAAGGTGTGTAAACATGCCTGTGTATGAAGTTACAGTAAGTACAGTACAACAAACTGAAGCATGACACTCGTGGTAAAAACACATTTGCTTTTCTTTCCTTTTCCAAATAAGTTTGTTTAATCTGGAGCACCTGTCTGGTTTTCTGATTGCTCCCTCGTCAGAGGTTGGTGCAGATCTCAGGGGTGAATAAAATGAAAATAAAATTACTACTGATAGATAATGACTGCCAAAACTATCAAAGTAAATCCCTTATTATCCTTTTTGCTTAATTGGGGTTTTTAACCTGATTAAATCTGCTCCCTGGAGATGGTAAAACAGCCCCAGTTTCTTTTTGGATGTGCCTGCCAGTGTTTGAATACTGACGTTTTGACGTAGGGGTCGGAGAAGCCGTTGGCATCCATGGCGGCAAGGTGAGCACAGCGTATGATGCCCACTACCAGGCAAGACTTCTGGGTGTTGTACTTCAGAGAAATCATGATTCGTCCACGTTCCTCCAGAGACTTGTCTTCCGTCTTGACCTGCAGGGTGGAAATGAGAAGATTTAGGATTCAAAACCAGCAGCTGAGCTTTCAATAGACTGACATTTATGCCAACAAGCGTCTTGGCCAAAAATCAAACGCAAATATTGAAGAAAGTCAAGCGACTCACAACAAAAGGATGATGGCAGTGTGACCACAAACATCTTTAACATACAGTCTTTTATTTTTATCAGGCTTGGATGAACTTTTTCTGCCACCTTTAGGTTACCAAGAAGAACAATGTTAAGAAGCTGTTAAACCTGAAAAAGTAACATCTAAACCAGGGATTTCAAACTAATCTTACATCCTGGGCCACAGACACATATACACATATCATGAGCCAGACCATTAAAATTACCCCTTTTGTGGGTGTACAGAAGTTTAAGTACACATGTAATCCCTGCGATATCGTAATGTAGAAAAAGTGCAGTTTCAACAATATGTCTAGCTTTTTCTACATGACAAAGAGATGCAGCGATAGCAAATGAAAGAAATCTCTTGGGTTTAAATTGTAAGAAATGAATGAATGAAAGTTCTAGTAGCTCATTGTTTAGACCAGTGGTCCCCAACCCCCGGGCCACGGGCCAGTACCAGTCCGTGAGTCGTTTGGTACCAGGCCACGAGAGTTGAGGCTCGGGTGTGAAATTTATGGTTTTCAGGGTTTTTATCATTATTTTTTTAGCGTTTTTATCATTAACTCGGTTTACCTGGGTCTTTTCTTGTGTGTTATGAAGAAATCTTCTTTTTTTTGGTACCGGTACTGGTTTTATTTTGTTGTATTTATCCGCGACACCTTAAAGGCCGGTCCGTGAAAATATTGTCGGACATAAACCGGTCCTTGGTGCAAAAAAGGTTGAGGACCGCTGGTTTAGACTGTCCTGTAGTTATAAAACTGGGCGATGTCTTTATCAGTAGGAAAAGCAGTAAAACTTATGAAAATACAGTTAGAAGTCTAAAATTTATGCACCTCATTTACATTTTCCAAAGCCATCCAGTGAGCAGGATTGAAGTCTTTGCTAGGCCGATTCCCGGATCTAAACAATATAACTTAATCCTTAAAATTCTTCCTATCCCATGACTTAAATCAAACTGGGAATGCAGTTTGATATAAGTTGATTTAAGGTCTTCTGCTGGAAAAAAGGGAAATCACAGGCTAACCATCTCTCTTCTTGTGTCCGCCTCCGCTTTCTAAAATTGAAACATTTTCACTTACATAAGCTGAAATGCAGTGAAAGGTGTGATTAAACCCCATCTCATCTGACCCATACCTTTTGCTTATGCTAGAAACTTCCAGGATTTTGGAGGAACATCTTTGTAACCATGCCATGTCCTTGGCACAGAGACTGCATATTGCTCGTTTATTATTTTGAAGGGTCCCTGAATTACCCCGAATTTATTAAAAAGAAATTAGATGTCTTGGCCTTTGCCTCTCTCATTGCCACTACAATCATCCCCCTACACTCAAGTCATCAAAATCTTTCCAAGTCCTACTAAGAAATGTCACATGGGTGTCTTTCCTTTTATGTTTTGGTAAAATACTTGCAGCCCCCCATTGATTACACACGTACTGCTTTCCTATGTTATGTACTTGAATTCTCAGGGATGTTGAACCTGTGCTGCACAGCTTCTTATATAAAAGCAGTAAAACATTACCTCATCTTGATCCAGTGAAGGAGTGGGAGGACAGGTCTTTTTTTTACCTTCTTTTAATTTTACCTTAGTCTATTCTTGGCTTGCTCTGGCTCTTTGTAGCTAGGCCTCTGTCTTTGCCAGGACATTTCTGTTCACTCATGTAACCTGTAAAGTTTCCAGCACCTACAGTCCTAGCTGTCTAGACAAGTACGTGCCTTAAAAATCAGCCAAACACTGATTGGCTGATTGATCCCATCTCCGTTGTAGATGATGAGTTAATGGCCTCATCAAAATTAATTTACCATGTTCCTCGAGACAAGAAAAACATCGGAACTGACACATGATCTGCGTGTTAAAAGTGTGTCTCCAAACGCGGCACCTCCCCCCCCACACCCCCACCCCCATCACAGATGAGCACTGCTGCATTTACTTTTAGTATTCCTTTATTTTTAAATTCTCTATTTAAACAGGAAGTCTCATTCTTAGGCTGCTGGATAGCATCAGTCATACTGACACCATTGCAACTGCATCAATCATAATCATACACGGTACACAACTTGATAGCTTGTTAAATGATCATAAGGTGCAGTCAAAATGTGATGACATGCCTCAGGAACAGTAGCAAAATCGGACAGAGAAACTAAAGAGACCACATCCTAGCCACTGAAACGTTCTCACCGCGTAGCTGGCTACCAAGTGAAGGCAGGAGGCTCACAATGGGTTCTGCAAGCTGCTGATACACAGCTCCACTTTCTCATTGTGCAAATCAAGTATTTTGAAATAGGAAACCAGCTTCTCCACAATTTCTTTCCACTGTGCTTAGAAGTCCAGGAGTTTTCCAATCCTCCCTCCATCCTGGGAGAAAGCAACACAATATGTAGCTTTCTGGGCACAAAAATAACATTAGAGCATAAAAAAACAGGCTTCTTCAATGGTTTTGGATGGATTTGTGTATGTGTGTATATAAATTTGTTTTAAATAAAACATTTTTTTTTTTAAACAAAAGAAAAAAAATGTTGTCTGAATAACCTTATCTCTATACTTCTAATTTTCTAGATCTACCCACATTGTTAGCACATTACTCAAAAAAATTAAACACATATTTTCTAACATTCATTTATTCGTTTACTCTGTGGCCCTTAGAGGTCAAACGGAAAGAAAACACCAGCAAATAAAAAAACGTTGCAAAAGCACACAAAACACGACATAAGTTGAATAAAACACAACGGAAATAGAAAACAAAACAGAAGTGTTTCTGGGGACACAATAAGGTGACGGACCAGTATCAGTGAGGATCGAACTGACACACAAAAGAAGTGGAGGATTCATCTGTGTTTACATAATGCCGTAGATACGATTGCTGTATGCTGTTCACTGTAAGCTTGTCCCCTGAAACGCTGTTTTGTGTGTTATTTGTTGTTCTTGTTTTTACCTTTATAGCATTTATGTTTTATTTCCATTGTATTTTTTCAACTTCAGTTGTATTTTCTGTGCTTTTTGCAGCATTTTTCTTTTTTCCTGTGTTTTCTTAAGTTTCAGTGTGATCCAATAATCCAATGAAAATAACTTCACAGCAAATTTTCCTCGAAGGGAGATTGGACTTATTATACTTTTTGCTAGTTCCATATTGTATTCTTGGACTCTCCTGCAGTAGCTTTGCATGCTCCACTGTTCAAAAATAAACCTTATTTACAGAATCAGCCCCTCGCTTTATCCTCTGACTGAAACACTTGATTTTAGCTTTTTTTCCTTTAAGCCAGTTTTCTTCTGATCGGTTGCCCCTCATAAATACAAGATTGAACCAAAGACCTGTTTAAATCTATCCCTGTGACATCATACAGATCCAACGACAGGAAACATTCCCTGAAACTGATCACTTAGAGTGGTATGAAATGGCGCAAAGTGAAACTCTAGGCCAACATAATATGAGCATCCACTACTACAGCAGTACATTTGTCTACAAGTCTCATCTAGGAGCTCGGTTTCAAGAGATTCTTGATCTCCCTGGTTTTACCTGATCAAATAAATAAATAGGGAACACAAGTTCACTTTAACAACAAAAGAGAAGCCTTACAGATACCAAAATGTCATCACAAATCCTCGTCTTATAAAACATCCTTGCCGTTTTGTGTTCTTTTTGCGCAACAAGTTTAAACTTCAGTCCAACTGAGTTTTATTTATATAGCACAAAATCACAACAGCAGTTGCTTCAAGGTGCTTACAGTTGCTCTGCCATTTAGAGGCCTCAATGGCAGCCTGAACGCGGGTTAATAGTAAAGAACACTCCTCAATTGAGGGGGGGAATAAAACAAACAAATAAACAAAAAAACTCTGTTGAAGTATAAACTTTGGAATATCAGTGATCATATCAGCTGTAATAATCTGTTTTGTCCTAGTATTCTCATAATGAATTTTTTAAAAAACATTTTAAAAAATATCTGCAGCTTCTGCAGAATAAAGTTAATTTCTGCATGAATAAAATATGGCCCTAACATTATGCTTGCAACAATGCAAATAGATGAACTTATGCAATGCAAATTTTCCATATAATGTATGCATTGCTCTCATACAATGTTTACTTTTACCTGCTATCTTTTAAACAAACTCCACCAACCTCTACTTCTTACCGACCTCCAAGATTACATCCTGATTTCGGTAAATTCCACACTGAATTAACCTACTTGCTTATCTCACCATGTTTGCAGTTTCTTTCACTCAGTTCTTCATCCTTAGATGGATGTTGAGAATTTAGTACTTTGATGTGGTGCTTTGTTGTAAAAGACAAAACAAAACAAAACAAAGAGCAGCTATGTGTTGTCTGTTTTTAAAAAGCAGCAAGTTTGAGTTGATTGTATTTAACATTAACTTGCTTTAAATGGGACTGAACAACTTCAAAGGTAGGAATTTAAAGGTATCTACAATTAAAAGGGAACAAATAACTGTGGTGTCCGCATAAAATCTGAAGACAGCATTTGATAATTATCATACAAATTATTTATATAGAGAAGAATAGTGGTCCTAATTTGGAACCCTGTGGAACTCCATGGAATATGGGGAGTAAAAGAGGAAAAAGACCCAGCAAAGTAGACACACTTTGTCCTGAGAGTACTTTGGAAAAGAAAAAAACAGAAAAAACAGCCTGATTTACTACAGTATGAGTCAACCTATTACGTCAGTGCTTGTTAGTTAAATTATTGGTAAAACAGACCTGTACAACTACCAGTTATTCACGATAATCTTATGAATGTACTTTTCTACTATACAAGTTTGTGTTGGCCCACAGAGCACTTCTTGTTATCTAGAAAGAAAAAAACACTTGAGTGTATGAAAATGACAGAAAGGCAGTTCAGAAGCCGAAAGAGCTTTTTTTCCATGTCCAGTGACTTAGAAATGCAATTTACCAGCAACTCCTCCACAGCTGCTGATTATGTGAGTAATTCATCATTTTTCCCTTTACCTCAGCACTTATTTTTATTCACACACAGGATAAAGCCACTCATATCAACATAGCAAAGGCAAATGAGTCTAAAGAACTTTAAACTAATCGAGAGCTACTTGAAAGTGCCTGGACCACTGAAAACTGTTTGTGCCATTTCAAATTAATATTCATTAAATTTTCTGTCTCAGTTCCTTCTCTCATCTCTGATAGACTGGATGCTACAGTGAAGTCAAACTAAAGACCTTGATTTTACTGCAATAACATAGTACATGGACTCATTTCATTTTCAGGTGCTAAGTTTTATATGTTGTAGAGAATAACAGCTATAGCTGATAACACTGATATAGCTGTGTGGTTTGATTGTGTCTGGATCTGCCGTCACTGCCTTGGAGCGCCAGTGGGGGAACTATTTACTGTGAGCAAGGAAGGAAGTCCCACTGAGATCAAATCTCTTACAAAAGGGAGACTACCTCAAAACATTTAAGAAATGTAACAAATACAAGGTAAATAGCAAGCTATACAATAAACAAATGGTAAAAAACACCCGTCACTCAAAACATCCACATCTCAGTTTACGTTAGACGGGGAGGAAAGTTGCTGGAATTTGGATTGTGTCTTGAACACCCGAAGCAGGGGATAAAAAGCATCAGCTTTTAGATGTAAGCTAGTTCATGTGGTTTTCTCTTCCCCTCACTGTAAGAGCCGACTTAAATCAGTGATTCTCTTGTTGAAGTCACAGTGCATTTCATAAATAATCACTTGTGTGGTGACCTGGTGAGGAACATAATTTAAATCACAGAAACTTTAAGATCATTTGGAAAAGATATCATCTCCCCTAAATCACTTCAGCTGTGTTATGTGAGCTTTATTTATTTCATTTTTTGTGAGCTTTTGTGAGCTTTTTCCAACTTCTGTTGTGTTTTGTGTGGTTTTTCAGCAATTTGTTTTATTTTTTTTGTGTGTGGCCTTAATTTGCAGTGTGTTTAACCTCTCAGGGCCACCGTATATTTAAGAACCAGGCAAACCACTTCAATGCATGTGCAGTGGCAAAATGTCCTTTAGACTACTGCAAGATAATTTTGGTCATAGCATTTTTTGGACTAGTTAATTCTCACATACTTGTAAATGGAGTAATAGAGACAAAGTGTACATGGTGCCAGTGGCGGTCCTAGCCTGTTTGGCGCCCCGGGCGAACACTCCCGCTGCCCCCCCCCACACACACACATAAAACATATTAAGGATTATACATTAACATAAAACTGTTGTTGGAACCATACTGAATTTCGCCAGAGAAACACACACACACACATATGAAGAGAGAGAGAGTATGCATTGTATGCAAACAGCTGCCAAACAGCCATCATACAATGAGAACAGGACAAATCAACAATTGACACTGACTAATTAATATTAAAATCTGTAACATAATGTATTGTTTGGAATTTAGTCTGTTACTGTTACTATTTTTACCATTTCTTATTGGAGCAACTGTAATCCACATTATTTCCTTAGGGATTAATAAAGTATGATTCTGATTCTGATTGTTTCAGGATGACCTGCCATTATCCAATCACACATCTGGTTACCTGTATCTTTTGCTCGTTTCTCCTCCTCTTCTTTTCTATTTATTCTAAACTGAGCATCTGATGGCTTTGAACTTTTCTTGTCCATCTTCCATTGGTTTTAATTTTGCGCTCCAGTATGAACACAAATCCCCCAACCCGAGGATCACCACAACATAACCTAACAGACCTACACCTTAGTTCACAGATTCACTTTGTCTAAGGTGTATTTCTGGGATTTCACACAACCCAGGATTCAAATCATGAATACATAATGAGCTTGGATTTACATCATTATGAATGAAATGTGCTCTATTTGGAAGCAGCAGGTCTCCCTCCCCTCCCTCCCCTTTCGACAGATTGTGTGTGAGACTTTAAATCATCAAACTGTAAATTATAAATTTTAAATTGGTATTGATCCCTTTACCCCGAGTCCTAAAGTGTATATTTATTTTCTTACTCTTCTTATATTTATTGTTTGTTTACTTGCACTGCTGTAACTGGAGCCTCGTCGTCTCGTCTCTCTACATACTGGACTGTCTGTAGCGGAGATGCCAATAAAGTTTACTTTGACTTCAGCAGCGAGCAGGCGCACCGAGGGCTCTCGCGCTCACTTTTCGCGTATTGAATTTCGAAAAAACATCTGTGCAAATTATAAGTCTGTATCATGATGTCTGGTGTTTTCGTGTTTGTTGGTTTGTTTTTATTTTGTTTTATTTTGCGAGTTGATTATTAGATGCTGCTCCAGCCAGCCAGAGAATCCCCCGCCGCCCCGCCCTCTCCTCCCTGTGCCGCAAGCAGCAGGCGCACCTCGCAAACGGAGGGCGCCCTTACTCCCAGCAAATGGGTGATAGAAAACCGATCGGTTCCTATGCCGTTCCCAATATGCGCTGGCAGCATGAGTACCAGCAATTTTTTTTTTTTGCCGATGCCCGTGATGCCGCCCCCACCACGATGCCGCCCCGGGCAACCGCCCGTGTCGCCCGTATCAAAAACCGCTACTGCATGGTGCATTCATAGATATATTATGAAAACTATGTACAAGACAACAACCTGTACAGACCTGTAAATGAACATGGAAATATGGTCGTACATTTTTATTTTACTGTTATTTTTTATTTTTTTTTGTTTCCTCACTGCCAGTTGTATTTCAGGATTTTGTTACTTTGAATGAAAGTTGCTGTCAGTATGTCAAAAGAAAACTTTTTTTTCTTTCTAACTCGATTTGCCAGATAATAAAAAAAAAGTTTGCATATGTTCTGAAAAAGTTTCACAACTTTTAAATATTACTGGTTTAATTTGAATGAAATTTTTCTGCATTTTTCAGATACATCAACAAGCAGGTGAATAAAATGCGTGTTTATCAGATAACCGGCCATAAATGTCCTTCAGGAGTTCACAGGTGGCCAGAACCATGACTGTAAATGAATGACAATGAGCTCTGAAGCAGCTGGATGTATAAATAAGCACCTGTTTGCCAACAAGTCAAGATATCAGCTTAAAATATGATCACATGCCCCTATTGTGTGCATAAAAAACCCACTCTCATTTCAAATGTGCCAAATGCTTTCGTTTTTTCAATGCTGCTGGTGTCTCACAGAAAAGGACAAGGTATAATTTGGCACCAGTGCCTGGATGCATCGCGTTTAAGCAACAGCGAGCCAGGTCAGTCACTCCCAACAAACAAACAAACAAACCAAAAGACAAAGCTCCAAACCGGATGCAGTCCACTTTCTTGTGGCTAATAAACAACCCACCCATCCGTCACCTAGCCAACTCACTAATGGAGATTTTGTACCTCGGGGCCATGATCTCTCAGTGCCCAGTGTTGCTGCAGCTGGTGCATCAAAGAACCCTTGCACACCATGGTGAGTTGCAAGCATTATCTGGCAGAACAGCATTATTTGATGCCACAGGGTAGAAATGCATTATCACAACTTCTTTTTTCTGCCTCCATGTGGCAAGAACCTCCCAAAAAATCTTAGAGACAATGACCAGTACCACTGGCAAGTTGTTGATGTAAAAACACAAAAATATAGCTAAAAACATTGCAATATTGTCAACATTGACAGTAACAAGCTCTGAACACAAGATGAATAAAAGCTGGGGTCTACTATACCAGGCAAAATCCTAAGAGCTAAGATCCCGTGGGACTTCTATACAGACAGACAAACTGGTGATGGCTAACCAACCGGATATAGTAGTGGTTGACAAGCAGAAGGAGACAGGTGCAGTGATATACCAAGTGATAGTAACATGAGAAAGAAGAGATGAAAAGCTGGAGAAATACCAAGGGCTGAGAGAAGAGCTCAAGAAGATGTGGAAGGTGAAGGAAACAGGAAACAGTGGCTTCTGCAGATCACAGAAACATCATCCAAGATCTGTGTCCAGAAGAGAGCAGTCCAAGGAACAGCAAAGATACTGCAGAGGACCCTCGAGCTCCCAGGCCTTGGGTAGAGGACCTGAGCTTGAAGGATACATGTATATAGATCCGTATCCACATAGCTGCCCGCTTGGATACAGCAGCCCAGATTTGAGTCTGACACGTGGCACTCTTTTGTTTCTCACCACTTTCCTGTCTATGTTCACTGTTTCACTATCAAAAATTGGCAGAAATGCCCAAAAAATCATCTTAAAAAAGTGCCCTCACAAGCTGTGCAATCTATGATCTTTGCTGCTAACACCCCCCAAACTCCCACAATAATCAGAAAACAATATTTAAATGAAGCGCAAAACTGGCATAAAGAAACAGCTCTGCAGACGCAGACTGCTGCCTCCACCACACACTCTTGTACTGTGTGTAGGAGACAGGGCTCAACAATCTGTCCAGCAGTATCCACAGCAGGATACTAATCAGATATCTCCAAGGAGCTGACTCTCCCTACATGAATCACACATGACTTTTACAAGACATCTCACTGGACTGGTGACGACATTCAACTCATCTAGCGTGCCAACATGTTTCAGTTGCCACTTCAGCTTACTCTCAAATCCATTTTGTCCAGTTGTGATTTTGTAGTTTCTGTCTGCCTGTATTCTTTAACAGAGCGCACTTTAGGAATCCACGACAAACCAAGAGCGTCGAGACACATACAGTAGCGAGGGAGGAAGCACAAACCTCAGGCTGCCTGGATAGTAACAAGCCCAGCATGCCTGACAAGCACTGACATTTTTACAGCACTCACTGTCTTCTTTTCAGTTTCACACTCACAGATCATTCATTTAGCCTGAACACCAGCCCTTTGCTAACAACTCTTTTTTATGCCAGCATATAAATAATCCATACCAAGAAAGTAGCAAGTAAACTGCATTCACTGCGAGAGTGACCACAATGGATAAAATGACAGTATTTTTCATACATAAGGCGCACCGGATTATAAGGCGCACTGTTGATTTTTGAGAAATTTAAAGGATTTTAAGTGCGCCTTATAGTCCGAAAAATACGGTAGATAAGAGTGTATCAGAGGGACAGCTCAGGTAAGACTGCAATAGTTTGGACATGTGCAGAGGAGGGACAGTGGATACATTGGACAAAGGATGTTGAAGATGGGTCTTCCAGGCAGGAAGAAAAGAGAAAGCCCACAGGGAATATTCATAGATGTAGTGAGGAGGATTTGCAGAGGGTTGGTGTGACAGAGGAGGATGCTGGCACAATTTTTTTTTCCTTTTCATCTCACACACCCCAAAAATCACTATATGATGAATAAATCGGTTACATAATTTTCAAAATGTCAAACAACCCCTTAAACAGGACTTTACAAACCAACTGATGGCATCACAACGACAATATCCATCTTTTATATACCATCTTTGTATGAAATACTAGAGAAGAAAAACAATGGCAAAATGGTTTGAGTATCTTTGCTTGGATCAACCATGGGGTGAAAATTCTTTCTGATAGTAACACGCATGTGTAAGATGCTCATGCAGGTGTGGAACAGATCAGAAGCAAATAAGGGAACAGCAGTGGGAAAGGAGCACCCACAGGAGAAGAAGGAAATCACAAAGGATGTGCAAATCCTAACTGCAACATTTTGGCTCAATTTTCATTTTTCAAACTAAAAGCAGCATATGGTTTAGTGGTTTTAGGGTTCCTAATACACTGGAGTGGTTTGAATGCAAGGCCTAAATGTAGTAAAAGCTTTTCAAACTAAAATTTATAGATGTCTCCTAAGATGTGACTCCTCGTGCAGCTTTTATGAATCCCCGTTTCCTTTTTCTATTAATCTGTTCAAACATAAAATCAATTAACATAACCAAACACACCGCCGTGCAGTGGTGTTTACTTTACATTTTCCAGCTACATGTACCATTGCCTCAGGGAAAACTCAATTATGATTGGCTAGAGGATGTCCATTAATTGAATTTAATGCACAGCATTACCGGATACCTCCGATGAGACCATCTCCACATCACTCTGAATGAAAGCAGGCACGGTGCTAAATAATACAGTGAAATATGTCTCACTCTGTGCTCGCTTCATTATTTTCTCCAAAGACTGACAACAAAGCAGCGCATACAGTAGGTAGCAACCCAGCACAATAATATTCCAAGTGTATTGACTGGGTCCCAGGTATTACACAGCCCCTCAGGGGTTACCAGGGAAACAGAGGTATTACCAAGAAAAATGTCTGATCATATGCCAGGATAAAGGGGAGGGTGTCTTTGACTGGTTCACACTATTCTCCCATTAATCAATTCAAAAATTTAGCCATGCACTTTAAAGTGAAACCCCTTCCCACAAGCCTCCATCTTTTCGTATTATTTATGGTAACAATACAACAAAGAAATTCTGACATGCTAAGAGGAACACCAGTGTTTGTCTGTGACACAGGTCACGTCTGAATCTCTTTGAGAGAATGCGTGGGTAGTTCAGGATTTGAGGCTTTAAATGTGTGCAACAGGAAGCTGGGTTGAAATACATCTCCTGCCAATGTCCTGGTAGGATCTCTTAGATCAACACCTCTCTGAAAACAGTGGGGCGCTAACTATTGTGCTGATGCAAGAGAAGCGGCTGAGGCATACAGAGCACTGGCATTCACACACATATTCCACGCAGAGAGGATAAATAAAGCTGTGCCCGTAACAGCAGAGGTAAAAACAGGTGAGAGAAATTGTTGCTCAGAGGCTTAAGAGGAATATTTAGGCTTCTCAGTCTCTGGTTCTCTCGCCTTTAAGGAAAAAACGTGAAGTGCCTCGTTTGTACTTGTACTAATGTGATTATCTCCTCATTCAAACTTCCATTCCCACGTTTGGCTGTGGAAATGCTGAAAAATGTCAATGTTTGCAGTAGATTTCAAAGAGCTAAAGGCAGCAGCATCGAACAAATGAAGCCAAAGCGTAGGTGAGAAAAAACGCAGTTCTCTTAACAGTCACAAGAGGCTGCCCCCCAAAACAAGACAATGCCACAGACATCATTAAAGATCGGCGTAACATCTGAACAGTGAAGTCAGCATCTGAAACCTGTTTTCCTTTAAATGGCCACCGGGGGCAGACTGCTGTTACAAAAAAGACTTATTGTACAAGTGTATGGGAAGAGGCTCCTCGCTTCCCTTGGTTTGGGTTTCACTTTTTCCAAACTCGATTAATATCTAGCAAGTGTTTGCGGACAAGTCAGACTCCATCTTCTATGCAAACTATCTTGACTGCTATTTACAAGGAGGATTTACTTGTTCAGCATCCAGTTTGCAAATGATTTCATCCCATGACTGCCTGCAATTTCCAGTAACTACTTGGAAATTGGTGAATGCACCTATCTTCCTGCAGATGCCAGATAGTTGGAGCCTTGTGTAAGTGAATGATTAGCTGTTAGCTGTTTAATATTTAAAAAATCCAAACATTGTGGTTCATGCATTTTAACAACAAACTGGCAGGCTAGCCTCTGACGTATCATTCCAAAAAAATTGAAGATAACAAATTGATAAAATTGGCTAAAGTTTCCAACCAATTGTAAAGATGTCTCCTTGAATTTAAAACTATATAGTTTGTGTAGTATATAGCATTAAGAAAACTAACATATCTGTGTGGAAGTGAGGTGTTAGAACCCCTGGATGCCTTAATATTTATTACAGTCAACAATAAAAATGCATGCATTCCTTCAAATGACAATGATAAAATTATGATGGAGAGAAATGTGAGAAAACCTTGTTAGAGAGAACAGAAAGATAAAGGTCTGTAAGGCATTTCATGTTCTAAGTTGTACAGGCCATCACATCCATCATTATTAACACTGTCACCCTTTAGCCACATGTGCCATACTCTTTTGTGGCTGAATGCTTTCAGCAAGCATTTGGCATGATGCCGTGGTAACTGTTTCCAGGAAAGACAGATCAACGGCTTTTAAACACGGGCTTACATAATGAAACAAAATACATTTCGAAATTACATAAAATGTGGCAACAGGGTGAGCTACAAATTTGTGGCCATCTCTTACAGCTAAGCCTTTCATTGTCCAACTGAGTTGAGGGAATACAGAAATATATTGTACAGAGACACTGATCCAAGATTCATTGCCAGATTAGGCTGCTGGCTTCTACTGTTCAGGGCCTCTTGCTGTCTCCTGGTGCCAGTGCTCATTGCAGATCCAGAGTCCAGGCTTGGAGACTCATCCATTAAATTGAAAATGGGCAATTGGTCAAACTCACAATGTTGGCAGGCACAGCAGTCCAGCCTCATTGAAATTACCAAAACATACAAAGTGTTCCTCAGTCTTTATGTCAGCATGTACACACTTTTCATTCGTTCTATATTCTAATAGATGCAGTGCTGCCTTGAATATACATTTGTAAAAGCTTTTAAATTAAGAATTCTCCATGTTTTCATGTCTGAGTGTCATTTGTAAATGTGTATACAAATGGTTTGCAAACCTCACTAAACCGGTTGGGGGAAAACCTCATATATCCTTTGTGACTAAGGTCACCCACTGATCTCTAACTCTGTGCAATTAAGTTCTAAGGGGAAGATGTCTGAAATTTAAAAACACTACAAAATCATAGTATTTACAAAGATTTGGGTAGTTTTCTGATGAAAAAGGAAAAACAGTTACAACTTTATAAATTTAGTAGAACCAAATTTACAAATGTATCAGTCTGCTGTTTACCTCAGCTGTCAATGCCGGATAACTGTCCACTTCTATTTACTCTGGAAAAGGCTGTAAACCTTTGTGAAAGGAGTCTGATATGGGGCAGCTGTCGATAACTGCCACTGATTGGCCCGGTTAGCTACTTTTAGCCGCTGTTAGCTGCTGTTAGTGAAACTATATTTGAAGTAAGGGTGTAAGATTCACCAAGCGTTTATTCACGCTTGGTGAATAAACTCTCATATGTTGTCAGACTGTAACTGATTACATGAGACTTGAGGTGAGGAGGAAGTGGACACATTTTATTAAGATCATGATGGTGTTGTCTCTTTCCTTTGCATTTTCATTTCTCTGTTGTCCCTCCACTGCACTCGAATGTCTACAACTTTTTTTCTTCCCTTCTCTGCCTTTGGTGTACTACATCAGCGGTCCCCAACCTTTTTTGCCTCACGGACCAGTTTATGCCCGACAATATTTTCGCGAACCGGCCTTTAAGGTGTCGCGGATAAATAAATAAATAAACAAAATAAAACTAGTACCGGTACCGAAAAAAGAAGATTTATTCATAAGACACGTGAAAAGACCCAGGAAAACCGAGTTAACGATAAAAAAGATAACAAAATAAAGCTGAAAACCGATAAAAACCCTGAAAACCATACATTTCACACCTGAGCCTCAACTCTCGCGGCCCGGTACCAAACGACTCACGGACCGGTACCGGTCCGAGGCCTGGGGGTTGGGGACCGCTGTACTACATTACATATTTGGCCAGTCTCTAGCCAGACACGTAAAACGTCATTAGTCAGAAGGGAGATGTCCTTTCCGACCACTGTATTCAAATATGGTGAGGTAACATGGCTGCTTACATGATCCACAAATCTCCTCCTATGTATTTTTAATAGATTCATTTTAAGTTTATGAGAATGCATCAGTTTGTTAGAAGACGAAATTACACACTAATCTATGTATATTCATGAATACAATATACATTTTCATATGACCCAGAATGACCCTGAAAAATGACCTTTCAGACTTTAAGGTTACATCAAAGCTTTTCTGTGTTTTCTACCTAATCTACTGACTTTTATATAAGCCGAAGAAGCCAGTTAAAATGCTCCACTGTCAACACCATCAATAAGACAGGCACTGTGAGCTGCTGGATGAGATGATTAAATGGTTGCTCTATTCTCCCCGGCACACAAAACAACTTCCTGTTTTCAGACAGAGCTCCTCATCCAAGTGCAAGCAGAGCAGAAAGCTACCTGCCTGAACTCCTTTTCTCTTTTTAACCAGTCATAGCTTCACTTCACTTTGCCTTGAAGCAATCTGTGTGAAAAAGGCCTACGAGGCCCTGCTACATGACATATGACAGGGTGGTCCAAAATAGCATGAATCTTATCTGAAGAAGAAATGAAACATTTGTCACCTTTGACACAAATATCTCTGCTCTAAAACCTAAACAGCGATGATCTGAGCTACCCATCTTCTAAAATCAACTCTAGTTTTACTAAACGAATAGTAACATGTGGAAATTAAAGAGCATGCCTGCTGTGCGTGGAATAAATTCATCCTCTCTTTGCTGTAGATAGCTGTTGTAAAGCTGCAGGCAGCAGTGTCATGCAGATATACCTGTGAGTCACGTTGTTCCATGTCAGCATTGACAGTATCTACTGATCACACTGTGCAATCCCTCATCTGGTTATTATCTCTTAGATATGCAGATTTTTGCCACAAATATTTAGATGCAATGTTGTAAATTGTAAACTTACCTGCTTTACCTACTAACCTACTACTAAACTACTAACTAAACACAAATAATAGCATTTTTAATGGTAATACTGCTTTCTGCTCCCCAAAATGCTCAAATCTTTGAATGGCAAATGACTACAATACACTTTAAATGTGGTCATTTTTGGAAGCACAACATGCACTTACATAAACAAACCTCGGTACAAAATCAAAGCCCAGATTGTTCAATGAATAGTAGCTGTTTGGTCCCAGTTTATGCACAAGCATATTTTTGTATTTTTGGATGCTATTTCTCACTCCCACATAGACAACAAAGCATATGAGTGAAGCAACAGGAAGTTGTCTCTCCAAACACAAGACTGTGCTCCACACTCCAAATATGGATGGTCCAGAATTACACTGCATCCACTTTTTTTTTAAACCATAAACTGTGTAGGCATTTTCAAAAGGATATTCAATCACAGTTCAATGATACTTCACTCCACTCCCATGCTCTCATAACGCATAATCCACTCCCGCACCCCACTTATGGGCTCAAAACCCAAGGCTCTAATCTGTCATGTGCTTTAAGCTAAATCCTCCCGGGTCCTGTTGTTTCTTGCAATTACCAACATCTATTATATGGAGCACCATGTCATGCCCTGTTGGGATCTTTTGTTATACTATTATAATGGACCTATTATTATCTGGATTTAGCATTACCAGATATTTAAATTTGTTCACACACACATTCTGTCCCAGTGAAAATAATTAGAGTTACACGTTATCAATAAAACAGACCGCATGCCTTCCTTAATTACTCTCCGTGCAGAATTGTAGCTCAGGCTTTGACATGCAGCTGTGTATCTGAAATGATAGCAGATATTTTCTGATGTTTAGCAAAGTCTTCAGCTTTTGCTTCTTTAGACTGCCTATTGTGGATTTTAAGGTTTGTTTTGGATGAATAAGCCAGATTGCAGGATTGATTTCATCCCGAGTTTAAGAGTCGGAAAACTGTGTTTTTTTGATGAAATCTGCACTTTGTTTTCCCCAAACGTCTGCTCATTGTGATCCAAGAGTTTGGTTCAACTGATCAGCATTTAAAGATGTGTTTGCTCATTAATAATGTGTTAAAAGGTGTTGATGAACGGTAGGACAGTGCACCACTATTCTGAGAAATATCCCCGAAAGACTTTTGCATTCAAAACAAGAATTTATAACCCTGTCTGAAATGTTTTTAGTGTTTTACCTTCAGGTGCATTGTTCCTGTCAACTGCTGTTTCTTACAAACTGATGAAACAGATACCTAAAAACACTTTACTAGCTGCTTCGTCTGGTTAGTGGGTATCAATTATTTCAGTTTTGAGAGTGCTAGGCCAGAAGAGCCAAGGTTTGAAGAGTCAGTGTGTTTATAAAGCTTTGAAAGTTACATAACCTGAACTTTATTGTGAACAAACCAAAGTCTTAACAAGCTCATTAACGTCTGAGACCTCAAGAAATGTTATCGGAGACCTCCGATCTCTTGGGGATACCTAAACAGTTTCTTTCCCTTTAAAAAAAAAAAACAAATACCAAAATTAAACAACATAATGCACTAACTGTGATTAAAATGTGGATAATAACGGGTCACCTTTTACTTAATGCAAACTAAAGTTTGGTGCAGTTTAAAACTGCACAGGTTCTCCCACTTTTCCTAGGGATCAATGTCAAACGTAGGTGAAGGATAAAGATGTTTTGAAAGTTCACCGGCACGGACCCTGAAACCTGGGAGGTTAAAGCAGAGATCAAATCGGCACAGCATTATGAAATCAGTTATTCATGCATGTTGAAGAGAAACGTCGTCAAAGTTGCACTGCCTTGACGGCCCATCACTCCCAGTCAGATGGTCATACAGTGCAACAGATGTGGAAAATCAAGCTGTTCCAGTGCTGGTCTTTGTGAACATGAGCAGGCTTGCCAAGTCTAACCCACACTTGAGTCACTTAATACACTGAAAATGATGGACTGCTGATGATGATTATGGTCTTGGCCTACACATAAGATATTGCACTGAGCAGAGTATAATGTTGAGTATTACATGCTATTCAGTTACACTGTTACACACACAAATAAACAATGAAAAAACACAATGACTTCAAGCTTACTGTTTCTCAAGGCAGTTTTCATACCTGGCAACATTAGTTATAATTAAGCAGACTTAGCTCTGCTGACATGAGCTGTTTATCAGAAGTGTTAGCTTCTTTCTTATGATCAATTTATTTATTCACAGATTTGTATATGAAGTGTTTTTCTTAGCAGAATAAAGTGACTACACTGGAAATATCCTGGAACAACCTTTGCTTTGTAATGATGACTAAATGAATCTTTAATCTTAAGCTAGGCAGATGTATGCCGGACACAGTAAGGTTTACAATTTGGTCTAAGGATCCAATAAGGAGTAATGTGAAAGTAGGGTGAAACAGCAGTCTGGTCAAAACTGCTTGAGATATGTTGGCAAAAACTGCACCTGGGACAGAAATATGTTGCTTCTATGTGAGGAGGAAAAGTGTGCTTTACAAAGCAAGAAATATCTCTCACGTTATTGCAGTAAAGATGTGAAATGTATGTCGTTGTTTTTCAAATCGAATTACATTAAATTTCCTACTAATTTGATAACTAAAGGGCTGTGACCAGACAGTCACACCTATATTTGCATGTTAATTCAGTGTCACTTGTTGCATGATGACTTGCATATTTGGAAAGACAAACATGGGTTAGAATGTCATCAATATAATGCAAATCATGTGTTTGGTCGTCTCTTCATCTAGAAGATTTTGTTTATTTAATTTTGTTATAATCGATAAAAGGATAAGATATGACAATTCATACAGAACTTCTTCTTTGGTGGACATTTTGACTTAAACTTGGCATTTAATAACATGTCTATCAGACAGCAAAGCCATGTCTGTAATATTGGCACAATCTTTAGGATCTAAAATGTTGCTGTGAGTACAGCCCCGTTAAAATCCCCTCAAGAAACAACAACACGATCACGTTTAAACAACATAAAATTGCAGCTGTGTGTGTGGGATGGAGCAAACTTACAGGTAACTGTTTCTCCAGGCAGTTGTTGAAATTCTTGGTTTGATTGGGCTTCAGCTTCTTGAGAGGGATTCGCGTTTCCCCGATGAACTCGTTGTGGCGGAATTTGTCCTCATCACACACTGAAATCCTGAGATGACAAGAACAGAGAAGTGTAGGAGGACATGAGCAAAGCGAGGTTAAGGTTAAGGTTTGTTGCTGAGAGGAGGCTTAAAGCCATAAAACCAGTCATTTTCCACCATCCACCTTCACGGGGCTTCAATTTGTAGTCGCTGCTGCTAAATCTGTAGGACCACAGCACTCAGAGCACTGAAGCTACAACCAAGTAGTTCTGCAGGGATCATTGTCAGACTCCATCAGCATGACAGGAAATGATGAGATAATTATACACGAGGAAGCGTTCAACCATGCACAGATCAAAAGATTCAAACATACTAAGGTGGAAGGGGAAACTCTATGTGAGAAGACGTCGAGAAAAATTTGACATTGTTCCCGATCATGTCAAAGTCATTTAAGACCCAGTGACAAATTCATCTTGAACACATCTCCATTTGCTCGTCTTATTTACTCAATTAGTGCAGCACGAATCGAACTGTGCTGTGGCGCATTGTCCTTTCCGCCTGTTTACTGATTTCTGTTATGTGCCCACTTTGCATTTGTTTCCACTGAACACACAAACACAAAACAAATCCTCTTTTCAGTGCAAGATGGCATCCTTTCTAAACAACAATAAAGACGCGGATTTATAATATAACACAGTAGGCTACAGTCGCTTACAAAAGCTAATGATTGATGGGGAACCGAAAGGTCTCTCGCGGTCAAAACCGCTGAGGACCAAAAGGCGCGTGGGGCCACAAAATGAGCTTTGTGTTTTACTGGAGATCTATATTCTTCGCCAGCATTTCATTAAATTTATAATGAAAGCCAATTATTGGTGCTCCCTGCAGACCTATGTTTTCAATAAATGCAGAGAGCGCCCACCGCCCTGACATGACATGATTCACACTCACAGCTACAGCATGCCTGTGTTGGGGAATACTGTTTGTTTCAAGTGCCTTTCCGCTGCATAATCAGCTGCAATACTGAGAAAAACATGCAGCCTTTAGGAGCCCCACAGCCTTAGCATGTTGTATATATGTTAATATGCATCACTAATACAGTAGACTGTATGGGACGTGCTGCAATCAGACTCTCAGTAAAAATAACTGGACAGGTGCTGAATTCAAATTTCAATTTCCAAGAAGAAATAGGTTGCGTTGTTTTGGAAGCATGGAGGCTTTTCTCACAGTCTATTGTTTCTGGAAAATGGTTAATAAAGGTGTTTTCTGTGTGTGAATAGATCTTTTGGCGTGTCTGTCACATCTCATCTCTGCTACATTTGCTTCAGGCCTTCATTGTTGTTGTGGCATTCAGTCCAGTAACAATACAGTATTTTTTTTCTGCTCCGCAACACAAAATAATCAGCAAAATACAGTCACGTATTTGCAGTGCGTCGATAAGGTTGACAGTCGGTTACTGCAGTCCAGCAATTACTCCAGCTGTCCCAGAAGTACAGCGAGTGCTTTGCAGCTTATATTGTGTAGTAGGAAAGCATGTTTTCACAAAATACCTTCAAGCTATTAGAAGTAATGCAATAAAACTTTTGCAGACATTCTGTGATGATTTGGCAGTCACTTGTGCAAACTTATATAGGTGATAAAAAATGTTTTGTGCCCCTTGTTTCTGTCTTGTTTGCTGGACAAGGCCTAAAAAAACTACAGCAGACAACCAGTATCTGAAAGTCACGTCCTCAGGAAATGCAAAAAAATCCAGCAAACACCTGACACAGAACCAGAGAGATGCATCAGGCCCTTCAGCTGATCCACGTACTCTTTGTTTACGCCTCAGAAATGGCCTCAGTGGAAGGGGAGCAGTGAAGAAGACATTCTTGAGAAAGGGAAACAGGAAGAAAAGAGCTGAAGTTCGCCAAATTAAACAAGAACCAGACTGATCATCAGGTCTTACAGAGGAGGTCCAGAGAGGGTCAGGATATGACTGGGAGTGTCTAGAGCCACCTGAAAAACATGGCGTCTGTCATGGTTTAGGGCTGCATTTCAGCCATTGATGCCAAAATTCAATTGAATTATAAATGCAAAAAGGAATCATTTGATTTTAATCCATCACGCAATACCATCGTGAAAGAGTAAAAGCATACACCTGGATAGAAGAAGACACAGAGGAACACTATCAGTCACGGACTGGTCTCCTCAGAGCCCAGACTTCAACGTTACTGAAGCAGTGTGACAGACAACAGAAGAAAAACCAGCTAAAATTCAAAGAAAAGCTTTGAATGTCCTTTAAGAAGGCCGGAGAACCATTCCTGAAGACTACTTAAAGAAAGTTCGACTGTGTTGAAGAACAAAGGTCGTCATACCAAATACTGAAAAGCTCATTAGAACTGTAAAAACTCTTGCCTCTCATACTGTAGCTTCATGCATGCTTGCATGTTTCAATAAATCATTGCACCCATTTCTAATCTTCCTAGATAAATATGAAGAAGTTTTTGCACAGTACTGTATCTAGATAAACATTATATTTAATGGCAAAATATTACCAACATAAAACATGCCCATTAGTGTTAACTGATTCTAAGAAGGGAGACTTTCAGAGAAACCTCCCTTCTTAGCACTGGCTTGTTTCTTAGAAAGCGCTTGCTTCTCAGAATGGGCTGGAAATATTTAAAGACATTTTGAGCTCTGCTTTGTCGTTTGGCATCTGTGCCCTGACATATTGGGTTATGGCATTTGTGAGATGTGTCTGTCACCCCCAGTTTCTCATGTTTTAAATAAGATTACAGCTGTGAAGAGGAGTATTTTACCCCAAACAACAGTCGAAGTTTTAGTGCTCAAATCTAAGTGAAATTAGAAAAAGCAGGTGAAAAAAAAGACGTTACAGTTTAACTAAATTCAACAACCTTAACAATTAGAATATCTCCCTGTGAGGAGCACTTGGTAACTGTGGAGAGGGCGAACTCCCTTTTGACAGGAAGAAACCTCCAGCAGAGCCTAAAAGGAAATAAATGGGGATCTTTCGGCTGACAAACCTGTGACTGATGTTTACTAGAGCACATTTTGTAAGTGTTTGTGAAAGCTGAAACTACAACAGTCTTCTACACGGAAACCTTTGTTAGATGGGGTGAAACAGGGAAGTGAGTAAACTAAGTGTGTGGAGTTCATTAACATGTGTTTAACTAAAAGGGTTTATTTTTAATCAAACTGTATCTTTTCCTAACTAGAACCACCAACAAATAAACTAAGTTCCAAAGGTAACTTGAGGTGTGAATACCAGTCTTTCAAATAGAAAACAGTTAAGTGGAGATTATGTGATTATGTGCAAAATATCCACTTCGACATAGAAACACAAAAGATGATTTCAGCACTGTCAAGGGCAAGAAAACCCTATAACTCTAAAAATATAGAAATGATGGCCAATCAGAAGCCTGGAGATAATGGTTATTATTATTAAAGTTGAACAAAGACGAAGGAGTAAGTCCTACGTTTGGAGAAAATCGTCTCATGCAAACAGTAACATGGTGCAAGTCTGTTGTTAAAAACAAGATAAAGATGCACACGCACAGTAAAACAGCATTTGCATGTGGACGATGCTCTAAAAATTGGGCGCCCTCTAGTGGCCATTTCAATGAGTGCATGTCAAATGTCGGCTCAAGGGCTCAATTTAGATTCGTGGGTGGACCTCGGCATGCTGCAAAATGAAAAACAACTTTTGCAATGCTTTATTTTACAAGGGTGTACTTTAATATAAAACATGTAAAACGCCCCTAACCACCCAGACTAGTGGGGACTTTTTCCAGCTTTATGAAGTAGAAACACACCTGTGTGTTATTTCAGGAACAACTGAGAGGAGGAACAAACAAACCAAAAGGATCATTTAGCTGAGGACTTGTTCCACCCACATTTATCTTGAGGAAGTGAACTGGAGGACAAATCGATGGAGCCAGTAAATGAAATGCCGTGAAAGTCCCTGAAATGTTTTTACGGCATTCCAGCACATAACATTAACTCTAGAAACACACTTGCTACTGGGGTGCTTGGGGGTAAGTGAAGACAAAAGCAAACTGAAATCCTCCACTGCATACGGCCCACCTGGGATGTACAAAATGATTATGCATATGATTGCATAACCTACCTCCGCCACTTGATTGTACAGTGTTAACACTTTGGTAAAAATACAGGAGCAAAGAATGGTGAAGTAATAAAAATAAAGTGCTTCCATTGCATAAGGGCACCGCATTTATCTCAGGAAGATGGAGTTTTAGTGTGTTCTCAGGTGTTGTAGTGAAACACAAATAACCAAACAAACAGGAAGTCCTCTCACCCAAACAGAAGTGCTATTTGGAAATCTGATAAATAAAGGATTTCCCAACTGTTATTACGATCTGAAGCTATTCCAGACTCGGCATGCAAAGTCGCAGTGAAAAGGAAGAAAGAGGAAAAGCAACATCATCATTCATTTCTGCTTGAGAGGCTGCTGTTAAACACAGGCAGTAATGTAGTTATTTAAAACAGAAACCAAGAAGAAGAGAAACTGTCAAACATCACCGCTCTCTGAAAATGATCTTCTGAAGCCTTTAAAAACAGATCCACGGCAGCTAAGCACACCAAAACAACAAAAGACAGATTTATTCTATCCCTCTCTGCCTTTCAACTCTCCCTTCTATTTTTCTTCTTGTTCACTACACACCCCTTTTCTTCCCTTATATCCTTCCTTATAAGATGTGTTTGTTATTTTCTTACTTTCTCTTCTATTTCCCCTTCACTTCCCTTCCTTTTGTTCTTTGGTTTTATTTTCTTCCATTTTCTTCCTCTTGCCTATTATTCCTCCATTTTCATTTTTCACTTCCTTCCTTCTATCCCTTGCTACTTCCTTTCTTCCTTGTTCCATTCCTTGCTTACTCTGTTCCTTCCTTCTTTTGGCTCCTTCCCTTTAAACTTTCTTCCACCCATCCCCATCTTTTTTTTACTGCCTCTACCTTTCCTCCTTTATTCCTTCCTTTCTTCCTTTCCTCCTTGGTTCCTTTCTTGCTTCCCCTGCTTCTTCTTTCCTTACATTGCTTCTTCCATCCATCCATCCACCCCTCCGTTCATCTTTCCTACCTATATTCCTTCCTTCCTTACCTCACTATTTGATGCTCCCGTCTTTTCTTGCTTCCTTTCTTGTTTACCCTTCTCCTTCTTTTTTGGGGTTTCTTCCTTACTTCCCTTTAACTTCTTTTCTCCCACGCCCCATTCCTTCCTTCCTCCCATCCCTCCTTCCTTCCTTCCTTCCTTCCTTCCATGCCCCCATTCTTCCTTCCTTCCTTCCACGCCCCCATTCTTCCTTCCTTCCTACTTCCTTCCTCACACACCTCCTTCCTTCCTTCCTTCCTCCCTCTCACACCCCTTTCCTTCCTTCCTCCCATGCCTCCTTCCTTCCTTCCTCCCTCCCTCCTTTCTTCCCATGCCTCCTTCCTTTCTTCCTTCCTTCCTCCCACGCCTCCTTCCTTCTTTCCTCGCACACCCCCTTCCTTCCTGCATTCCTTCATCCCTCCCTCCCTCCCATGCCTCCTTCCTTCCTTCCTTCCTTCCTTTTATTTCTTCATTTGTATTCATATGTCCAACCACTCCTTTCTTCTTTCTTCCACATCTTTCATTCCTTCCTTCCCTTTCCATTCATTAAGTGGACACATGTGGCGTAGCACTGACAGTACCTGAGTGTCTTGCGGACCATATCCTCATCAGTGATGCCGTAGTAGGTCAGGGTCTCATTCCAGACTGGGTTGAGTGTATTGTGCAGGGTCTTGGTTCTGAGTTTATTGGCCTGGAAGACAAACAAGGAAGACGCCGATTAAAAAGAGCTGAACATCATTCATGAGTGAAAAACACTGAGCTCCTCCTACAGCTCAGGAGAGCTCATCCCTCAGGTGTCATTTTCATTGAAGAACTGACAGAATTATATAAACATCCTTGAAAACGTACAAAGCCTCTCTGCCAGGGTGAAAATTTGTCAACGCGTTGACGTCTGGTGGCACGCATGCAAACACGAGCTCGGTGCTGCTGCATACTGAATGCTGTCAGGAATGAAATATCAACAGCAGACTGCATTTACATGAAGTGACAGGCATAATCAAAGCATGGCAGGAAGTGGGTAAAAAACACTGAGAACAATGTGATGAATGCTCTGAAGTTAAAAGATAGTCACCATGGTTGTTCTGGCTCAGTGTGATTCTGTTTCTGTCAACACTACATTTTTGAGAAAACAATTTTCCAGTCAGTGACCTTTCACTGGGATTAAATCTTTATACTTGAAAAACAGTCTGAAACAAAAAGAAATTGCACCACCTAACCAACTAATACCATACACAACTTTAAATTAATATTTCCATAACTGATGCCTGCTGTCAGTGTATGGTACTGAAGTCAGGAGGTGACCAGCTAAGATTAGCTCAGTACAAAGACACTAACGGTGGTAGAAAACATACACTGTATATAAAAGATGGATCCGGGCACAGTGACAGCTCCTAGTACTGTTTTGAATCCTGCACTTAAACATATTTGCCATATTTTTTCAAACCAGATATCACAATTGACTCACACTCCACACCCACATGACATGACAGGGCTTGTCAGTCCCAAAGAACCCACACTGCAAACAGCACATACTGCTTTATTGTCCTTTTTGACTGCAATGGTGAGCATAATCGACAAAATATGTTTTAACTGACATCTGAAACCTCAAACACAAGTTCACAAACACAGGGCAAGTCAAAGACGTTTAATTTACATTTTCAGTTTACAGATTTAAACTCATGAAAGAGAAGCCCCTTCACATTTGCAGCTCAGGTGCTTGGACCGGTTCTTCTATAGCGCCTTTTTTGACATTCAGAGAGCTTTGCACAGCTTGCCTCATTCACACAGGCACTTTTTTATATCTAACATTAACACTGCATCAGAGAGCAACTTGACGTTAGTATTTTGCCCGAGGATATTTGGCATGCAGACTGGAGCAGACAGGGATCAAACCACCAACCTTCCAATTAGTAGATGACCTACTCTACCACCTTAGCTACAGCCACCCCATCAAAGATTCTTTGCTGCAAGGTGAAACTGATAAAGCATTAACACATATTATGCTACGTCTTTTAGTGAGGTGGCCTGAGTGCTTCCTTTGTTGCGAAGCTTTCCACACGTGTTTAACCTGTAAGCCTCGCCTGAGTGGGCCAGTGGCAACAAAATTAGCGTTCACCAGCAGAAGGGTTCCAGCATATTCATCTTGAGTCATACTTGTTATTAATGTCTGCCTCTCTTTATCCTTCAGTCTTCCTTCTCTCACCCCAACCAGTCACAGCAGATGGCCCCGCCCCTCCCTGAGCCTGGTTCTGCTGGAGGTTTCTTCCTCTTAAAAGGGAGTTTTTCCTTCTCACTGTCACCAAAGTGCTTGCTCATAGGGGGTCATATGATTGCTGGTTTTTTCTCTGTATGTATTATTGTAGGGTCTACCTTACAATATAAAGCACCTTGAGGCGACTGTTGTTGTAATTTGGCGCTGTATAAATAAAACTGAATTCAATTGAGCTGATCTTGGCTGCA